>NW_004955467.1:7502549-7677651 GCF_000276665.1 Chinchilla lanigera | reverse complement strand
TTTTTTGGTTTCTCTCCGGTACCGGGAACCGAACTCACGACCTTGCGCTTGCCAGGCAGGCGCTTTTGCCGCTGAGCTAAATCCCCAGCCCCAATGTCCTCTATTAATATAGGAAAATCAAGTGGATAATATTGTCCTTGTCGGACAATAAATATGGCAGCTGTTACACATTAAGGGGATTTCCAGATGGATTTTTTAAAAACTAATAAATATTCACAAGTATGACAGAGGCAAATCAACACATTTGTAGCAGATTAGATTAGCAAAAATTATTAGTAGTCAACACTGAAAGGGTTAATATCTTAATCTATAACAAGTAAAAAGTTTGCCTTTTGGTTGGTAAATCTCTTCTGATTAGTAGAATTTTTTTAACAACTCTTACTTTTTAAGGAGAGAAAGAAAGAACCAATAAAGAAATGGGGGGAAACCTAAAGATCACAGAGAATCAGAAAGGCAATCCCAAGGAAAGTAAAAGCAATTTTCAACTTTCCTGGAGCAGAGAATCCAACACTGCATGAACAAAGGTAGGTGCTTTGCTGCTGAGCTACACCTCCAGCCCAGCTGAGAAATGGAACCAACCTTTCTTCAGCCATGAACTACTACTACCACTTGAACCTTAGCAGTTACTCAATTTAAAGAACAGGGGAGATAAAAGGCAGGGGTAGGGGTGTGAGGTCCTAGTGCTGGACATTCATCCCCACAGCAACAGAAGACCACACCTATAAGGAACCTCAGCATAGGTCTTTCACACTGTACGTTCAGACTACACACTGTTAACAAGAGCAGCAGAATAGCCACAGAGGGTGCACCCCATGTGCTCTGCTGCCTACACCACACCTGCTCAAACTGCCAGAAAGTCCCTAATCTGAGACTATAGAGAGCAAGTTCCTCAGGCTCCAGCATGGTATGCTTTGTGTCAAAAACCATGAGTCACAGTAAAAGAAGCTACACTGAGACTGCCCTAAGAAGTTCACTTGGAATTAATCTCAGCACTACAAAACAAACAAATATCTCAGGGTACCTCATCAAGAGAAGATGGCTTATTAAGAAAGCCCTCACATAAAAATAGAAGAACTATCCATCCCAATGGATGCACAGATCTCTCTACAGAAACAGAAGAAATATGAAAAAAAAAAAAAAGACACTTCCTATAGTTCCTAACTTTCTAGTAGCTGATTCCAAAGATATTCAACTGGCTGAAATGCTGCACAAAGAACTCAAAAGGATGATTTTTTAAAAAGTTCAATAAATTCCAAGAAGTTCCTTTTTGTTGTTTTGTTTTCCCTTTAAAATAAAAAAGAAATAAATTCCAAGAAGTGACAAGTAAAGAGCTGAATGAAATAGGAAAGACAATGCAGATATGAGTGAGCAATTCAAAACAAAGATTCTGAGAAGGAACCAAACAGAGATCTTGGAAATGAAAAGCTCAATAAGTTACATAGAAGTCTCAACTGAAAGCCTCAGTAGACTACATTAACTGGGAGAAAGAATGTAAGTGTTTGAAGACAAGTCTGATGAATTATCACACTCAGGCAGTAATAAAGAAAAAGTAAGAAAGAATAAAGAGAACATACAAGATTCCTGTGACACCATTAAAAAGACTAAACATACACATAATCACAATACACGAAGGAACACAGCTACAGACCGAAGGCATAGCAAACCAGGTCAGTGAAATAGCAGAACATTTTCTAAAGCTTGGGAAAGACAGGGACATTCAGCTAAGGAGGCACATAGAATCGCAGATAGACATGACCAGAAAAGAACCTCTCCATGATGTATTACAGTCCAACTTGCAAAGTATAGAACAAAGAAAAAAATATTAAAAGATGTAATAAACACCAAATCACATTTAGTGGCAAATCCATCAGAATAACATAAACTTTCTCAGTAGAAATCTCAAAGCCAAGAGAGAATGGAATAAGGTATTTCAAGTCCTGAAAGAACATAACTGCCAACCTGGATTACTACCTCCAGCAAACTAATCCTTCAGAATCAAAGGAGAAATAAAAACCTTCCAAGACAAGCATAAACTAAAGGAATTCATGACCCCTAAACCAGCATTACAGAAGGTACTTGTAATCCTATAGAAAAGGAGGAGGAGGACAAAGAAAGGCAAGCTCGAGAACTTGGGAAAAAATAAATCTCACTAGAAGAATAGATACATGAAAATTAGGAAGGAATTAAATGTTACTAATACAGCAAACTTCTAAGACATCAAACTTCTAAGACAAAAAAGAGTGGAAAAAATAAACATAGAATATTGAAAACAACCAGAAGAAAAACAACAAAATTACAGGAACAAGTATATACCTTTCAATAATAATCCTAAATATAAATAGTCTTAATTCTCCAATTAACAGCTGCAGATAACTTGACTTAATAAAAAACAAGACCCAACAATGTTCTGCCAGCATACTCATCCCACCAGCAGAAACATATACAGACTGAAAGTGAGAGGATGGAAAATTACATTCCAAGCAAATGGAATCCGAAGCAGGAGTAGGTATACTTATATTCAGTAAAACAGACTTTAAGCTAAAATCAGTCAGAAGAGATAAAGAATGTTACTACATATTAATAAAGGGACAAGTCCATCAAGAAAATACAACTACTATACACCCTGAACATTAGTGTACCCTATTTCCTATAAAAACCATCATTTGACATAAAGGGGAAGATAGGTCCCAATATAATGATAGTGACTGAGTTCAGTAGTCCATTCTCATCAACAGACAGGTCTTCTAGGCAAACAAACAACATCAGTGTTAAACTACACCATAGAGCAAATGGACTCAACAGACATCTACAGAATGTTCCATCCAAAAACTACAGAATACACATTCTTTTCAGCAGCTCATGGAATTTTTTCCAAAACAGATCATATTTTAGGCTGTGAAGTAAGTCGTAACAAACATAAAAAACTGAAATAATTCATAGCATCTTATCAGATCACAACCAAAGAAAACTAGATATCAATAGTAAGAGAAACTACAGAACCTGTACAAACATGGGGAAATTGAACAACCCACTTTTGAACAATCAATAGGTCGCTGAAGAAATCAAGGAAGAAACTCAAAAATCATTAGGATCAGATGAAAATGGAAGCATAACATACCAGAATCCACGGGACAGCAAAGATAGTTCTAAGAGAGAAGTTTACTGTTATAAATGATGATTTAAAACATCAGAAATATTACAAAAGCATAACCTACATGCATTTCAAGGTCTCAGAAAAACAAGAACAAACCAAATGTAAACTCAATAGAAGGAAAGAAATAATAAATACCAGAATTAAAACAAATGAAATAGAAACTAAAAGAATAAAAGAGTCAATGAAACAGTTGGTTCTTCAAAAAGATTTAGAAAAAAAATCTTAACCTTAGCAAAAGCTGAGTTCTTCCTAATCAAAAGAAAGAAAAACCCTCCTCACCCCCTGACAAGAAAAGAGCCAAAAAGCAGGATGTTACAACAGGTACAACTGAAATTCATAGGATTATTAAGGGATACTTTTAAAAATTACATGCCAGTAAACTGGAATATTTAGAAGGAAAGAAATTACTGGGTACATATGACCTACCCAACTTGAACAAAGAGGATATAAAAATGCTACACAGACTAATAACAAGCAATGAGATTGAAGCAGCAACAATAAAACAACAACAACAACAAATCCCAGGACTGAACAAATTTTTACAAGACTTTTAAAGAAGAACTAATACCGAGCTTCACTAGACGGGGTAGTAGGATATCTATATCATCTCTGATTTTTTTAAATTATTATTTTCTCATTTTCTTTAATGGTTTAATCAATCTTCCATTCTTACATCTGGTAATCTGAGCAACTTCGTTGAAGATAATATGTAATGTAACAACCACTGTTAATTCTTATCATTTGGCTTGAAACCCCATATCATTTTTAATGTCCTTGCTTTGTTATGTTTGTATTTTGCTATTGTTCTTTTTTTTTTTTTAACCATTCTCTTTAAAATAAAAAAAAGAACTAATACCTGAAACTATTCCATAATACAGAAAGGAGGGGAATTCTTCCAAACTCATTCTTCATTCTATGAAGCCATTATTACCTTACCACCAAAACCTGATAAGGTTGGTGTCCATCTGTCTGTCTGTCTGTTCCTCATGAACACAGATACAAAATTCTCAAAAAAATGGCAAGTTTGAATTCAACAGCACATTAAAAAGATCATGTACAGTGATCAACTTGGAGACATTACATTACAGGGATGCAAGAAAAGTTCAGCATATGCAAATCAATAAACATAATACCAGTAAGTAGAATAATCAAGATAAAAATCACATGGCAATCACAACAGATGCAGAAAAAGCATCTGACAAAGTTCAACATCTATTAATGATAAAAGTCTTGAATAAATTATGTATAGAAGGATCCTAGCTCACTACAAGAAAGTCTTTACACCAAAAACCCATAGTTAACGTTATACTGAATGGGGTCATACTGAGTGGGGAAAAACAAAAGTAACTGAAAAGCAGGAACAAGACAAGAGTCCACTCTTACCATTCATGTTCAGTGTAGCACTTGGAATGTTAGCCACAGCAATCAAGCAGGGAAAAGAAATGAAGGGAGATAAATAGCTAAGGAGGAAATCAAGTATCCTTATTTGCAGAAGATGTGATTCTATAATTAGAAAACTCTAAAACTTCACCAACATACTCTCAGAACTGATAAATTCAGAAAAGTAGCAGGATACAAAATCAGCATACAAAAATAAGCAGCTTTTCTATATACCAAAAAGGAACTCACTGAGAAAGAAATCAGAAAAGTAATTCCATTCAAAATAGCCTCAAAAAAAAAAAAAAAAAGAAATTAAATACTTAGGAATATACCCCACAAAGGAAGCAAAAGACCTCCACAATGAAAATTATAAGACAGAAATTGGATGATCTCCCATGTTCACGGACTGAGAAATTAATATTATTAAAATACCATACTACCAAAAGCAATCTAAAGGTTCAATGCAAATCCTATTAAAATACTAATGCCGATCTCTACAGAACTAGAAAAACCAATCCTAAAATTTATGTAGAAACACAAATGACCCCAAATAGCTGAAGCAATTCTGACCAAAGAGAGTAATGCAGAGGGCATTACAATACCTGATTTCAAAATGTGCTATAGAACCATATTAACAAAAACAGCATGGAACTGGCATGAAAACAGGCAGGTAGACCAATGGAATAGAACGAGGACCCAAAAATGAACTCATACATCCACAGATATCTGATTCTCAGCAAGAGTACAAAAAAACATAAATTGAACTGGGTGTGGTGGCACAGCCTGTGAACCCAGCACTCAGGAGGCTGAGGCAGCACAGTTGCTGTAAGTTTGAGACCAGTCTGGGTTACAAAGTGAATTCAAGGCCAGCCTGAACTGCACAGTGAAACCCTGTCTCAAAAAGAAAAAAGCAAAAATAAAAAACATATTCTGAAGAAGAGATAGCCTTTTAAACAAATGGTTCTGAGAAGAATGGGTATCCACATGTAGAAACTATACTCCTTTCACTCTGCACAGAAATCAACTCAAAATAGATCAAAGACCTTAACGTAGGACCTGAAACTTTTAACTACTAGAGAATAACACACGGGGAACACTTCAAGAGATTAGCACAGGCAACAATTTCCTGAATAGGACTCCAATAATTCAACAAACAATAGCAAGGACTGACAAATGGGATTACATCAAATTAAAGTTTCTGCACAGCAAAGTAAGCAATGAAGTGAGAGACAACCTACAGAAAAGGAGAAAACCTTTGCCAGCCATGTGGCAAAGGATTAGTACATAAAGAACCAAAAAAAGTTAACAGAAAAAGAAGAGTAATCCAATCAAAAATGGGGAAATGATCTGAACATACACATCTCAAAAGAAGAAACCAAATGGCCCATATATGAAAAATGCTCCATGTCTTTAGCCATCAGGGAAATGCAAATCACAATTACAAAGAGATTCCATCTCACCCCAGTTAGAATGGCTGTTATTAAAAAAAAAAATAACAAATGCTAGTGAGGAGATGGAGACAAAGGAACAGTTATGCACTGGTGGGAATGTAAATTAGTACAGCCACTATGGAAAACACTATGGAACTTCCTGAGAAACTAAGCACAGATTTACCATCTGATCCAAACAGACCACTCCTAGGTATATAAGGAGTGACTGGCAATTATGGTGAATGTTTTAATTTTTAAAAAATTACAGTAAAGGACACTGGCAAAAGGATGGAACGACTGTGTTTGAACTGAAGGGGAGGATTTTAAGTACTCTGAGGGGAATCAATGGCAATCTGTCTTTTATTGTAATCATTTTTTAATTTAAACAGTCACCATATTTTTTAATCATACCTTACTGGTCAATTACTTACAGCAATTTCTGTTAAATAAAAACACTGTGGCATGTCCTCACCCACCTTGATCACTAGGTATGGCACTGTGCAGCTTCTAGCTCTTCCCAAAATCAAAATGACCATAAGAAGTACGCGTTTTGAATGGATTCAGGGCATTGAGGCAGTTGGGACAGTGTAACTAAAGACGCAAAAGATGACTTCCAGAACTGCTACAGAAAGTGGCAAGATTGATGGGTTAAGTGTGTTTGATGGGAATGGGAATATTTTGAGATGGTGATTAATGGCAACATGTCTTTAACTATAGTAATTTTTAAAAATTAATTTCTACTTTTTTATCGTGTCTCATATGTCAGGAAGAAATGAAGTCAGTCAGCATACAAAAGAGAAACCTGCATACTCCTGTTTATTGTACACTACTCACAGTAACCAAGATATGGAATCAGCCTAGGTACCTGTCAAGAGATGAATCAATAAAGGAAAAATGTGTGTGTGTGTGTGTGTGTGTGTGTGTGTGTGTGTGTGTGTATTTATATATGGAAAACACTATGAAAGAATATATATATATATATATTTATACACACACACACACACACACACACACACACACTCTGGAGCATTATTAAGCCATGAAAAGAATGAAATTATGTCATTTGCAGGAAAATGTACAGAACTGGAGGGCATCAAAATAGATAAGCAAAATAGATCAGACATAGACAATTATCATACATTTTCTCTCACACAGAAACAAAGAAAAGAGATGACCTGAAAGTAGAAGATTATTATGGTAGAACAGGACTGTGGAGGAGGAGAGGGAAAGGAGAGAAAATGAAAGGATGAAAGTGCGAATAGGTATGATCAAAGCATGGTATATGCATATATGAAAATGTAACAGTGAAACTCACTAATTTGTGCAATTAATGTACATTAACAATTATAAAAAGATGTAACAATTAATAGCAGAAGTAGCTGATAATGTGGAAGCACTTTTGGAACTGAGAAATGGGGGGAAACTACAAAAATTAGGAGGAGCAGGATAGAAAGAATCTAGAGGACTGCATAAATAGAACATGAAGGGCAATTTTGGTGAGGGCTCAGAACAGAGCGGCAGGGGAAGTCTAAATCTTCTTGAGATCACTTATGTGGTTGTGATAAGAATACTGTCAGAAATATGGACATAAAGGCCTTCTAATGCGGTCTCAGATGAAAATGAGGAATGATGCCTTGGAACTGGAGTAAAGGCAATCCTTGTTACACAGTTGCAAAGAATGTGGTGGCACTGGGTCTGTGTCCTAGGATTTTACAGAATGGAGCGACTTGAGAGTAATGAACTAGGGTATCTGGTGTAAAAAAAATATTTAAGTATCCGCAGGTGTGGTAGTACACACCTGTAATCGCAGCATTTTGGGAGGCTGAAGGAGGAGGATGACGTCTGAGTCTTGCATGGGCAACTTAGTGAGAACCTGCAGGGCAAAGGCCTTGAGTTAATCCACAGTGCTGAGAACTAAAGAAAAAAAAAAGTAGCCAGGCCACAGGCTGAACGTTTTGATGCTTAGATTCATCAGTCCATCTTTCTTTCTTTCTTTTTATTTTTGGATAAGATGAAAGATGATTTGCAATTAAAAACAAAGCAGAATAATCTGGAAAAATTTCAGGTTGGTCATGAAAGGACTGAAAAAGCATGTTCAGGAGAGAATGCTATGTGTATGGCCAGGCAACCACTTACTAAAGAGATTCACAGGTTTGGAAGGGTAGCCAGGTGTGGTGGCACATGCATATAATCCCCCTGAGGCAGGAGGATCATCATGAGCTGGAGACCAGCCTGGGCTCCATAGTGAGTTCAAGCCCACCCTGAACTACACAGTGAGAATCTGTCTCAAAAAAAAGGAAGCCAGGTGCTATTCATTAAGACAACAGAGAAAGACATTTTGGAGCTCTCTGAGGTTGTTTCCCATCACTGGCCCAGACTCCCAAAGGGCAGAAAGGTTTCAAGGGATAGGTCCAGAGTGGCATCTGTGGGCTTGTTGCTCAGGGCTGCCTTCGGGCTCTGCTCCTGCAGCTTACTTATCATGGTAAAAGCAATCAATCCAGTCCTGGCTCAGTCGGACCCACTGCTCTGTAAAATATAGTCAGAAAGCCCTGGCTTCACCAACATAATGTTAAGTCTGCAGGGGTGCAGAATGCAGGAAGCATGGCATTCTCCTTATAGATTGAAAAGAGGTTGTAGGCTCCCTGGTGGCCCAGGCAGAGACTTATTGCAGGGTGGTAACTGCTCTGTTAGGACAATACCTACTGCAGCCAAGGGATTTGCATCAGCTTTAAGACCCCTGAATTGCAGAGCTATCAGCATACACCAGCCTGAGAGAACTGAAGGCACAGGACTCCAATCTGGAAGGGCTCTGCTTGGCCTAAGCCCAGCCATGGGGCTGGGGGTTGCCCCCCAGGGCCTTGGAGGCCCACTTCCACTCCAGTGTGCCTAAGATACGGGTCATGGACTCAAAGGAGATTGTTCTCCAGGTTTAACACTTAAAATCACCCTCCTTGTTTGGATTTACTTGAGACCAATTAGCCTCTTTTCTTGTCTGTATTTTTCTCTTTTGAGATGGGAATGTCTATCCTCTGCCTGTCTTACCATTGCATTTGGTAGCAGGTGATTTCTTTAATTTCATAGGTTCATAGTTGGAGAGAATTTGTTTTAAGATGAATTGTGGATGAGTCTCATCCACACCTCAAATCACATTAGACTTTTTCCTTTTCTCTTTTTTTCCACTTCACTTTTAAATTAGAGCTAGAACAAGACTTTTTAAATTGGTGCTAGAACAGGGCCATTTGGGTAGAATGAATTTATGTTGCATGTGTGATGGACATGAACTTAGGGGGCCAAATGCAGTGGTTTGAATGTGTTTCCCAAAAGCTCATATGTTGGAAAATTAATCCCCAAATTAATGAATTGATGGCATTTGGAGGTGGAACATTTGGAAGATAGTTAGTGTTAGATGAGGCCATGGGGTGTGGGCCCATGGTAGCACTATGGTTTTACAAGAGGAGAGACCCACGCTTGTGCACTTGTTCTGTCAGTGCCATGCTACGATGCAGAAAAAGGCCCTTACCAGACATGATTCCTCGATCTTGAACATCCTAGCCTCCAAAATACAAGAAATTTCTTTTTTTATATAAATTACCTAGACTCTGGTATTATTTTATAGCAGTAGCAAATCAGTTCTTTTCTAAGAACTGACATAAACATAAATTTTTTCATGTAACTGCAATATTTAAGCCTCTCACAAAACAGAGTATCATTTCTACTCTTTCATGTAGCTATCTGGCTTCAGAGTTATAATTTCTCATGGTAACAAAATATTCATTACATTAAATAACCATTCATTAAGGAATAGCCCGTTTTGAATACTGAGAATGCCTTTCTTATTTCTTAATGAGTCAATGAATTTTTTATTCCATTATCATTTTCATTCCCTTTTATCATTTTCTTGTATTAAAAAAATTCGATTATGACTGCTTTATGAACTTTGAAACAGACTGCCAAATTATTTTTTAAAAGGTTTACACTGCCACTGTTGGTTGGTTTGATAGAATTTATTCCACTTGTCAGTAATTCTGACCTCAAAAGGCGATTTTCTAGACCAGAGAGCCTAAGGGAATTCCCACCATGCAGACCACAGCGACTAAAGGTGGGAATTCCCCTAACCGCAGTCTATTAAGAGCAAATTAAACACAGCTTTCAGAGTACAGGCTGTGAAACAACCAGCTGATTAGTTCAGATTCCTGCAAGTTGAGCCTCCAAAGAGAGACTGATATCTTCTTTCCTGGCAAGTATTTGCATTTTGTGTCCAAGAAGGAACTGACGTTTCTATCATGTGTTAATTTGAGACACCAAGTGCCGTTCCAACACAGAGTGGAAAAAAATGGACAATATAAAGTTAACAGAGAACTGACAATCAGAAACAGTAGAAATGCTGTATGACATCAAAATATTGGACCCTGTTCTGTACATCTGCCCATTTATTCACTGGATTATCTGTAAGGTTTTATCACTGTTATAAAGTTTTTTGAGTCCTTCCTATATTCTGGATACTAATCTTCTGTTAGAAGAGTAGCTGGCAAAAATTTTCCCCCATTGTGTAGGCTGTCTCTTCACTGCTGTTTCCTTTGGTATACAGCAGCTTTTTGATTTGATGCAATACCATTTGTTGATTCTTGCTATTACTTCTCAAGCTATTAAGAGTACTATTCAAGATGGTGCCTATGTCTTGAAGTGGTTCCCCTATGTTTTCCTCTAGCAGTTTTCCAGTTTTGGATCATATACTTAGATCTTTGATCCATTCGATCCATCTCTGTGATGAACTCACAATAAGTAAGCTAGGGAAATAGCCTTAGTATCTATCGACTCATAAGTGGATAATGACAATGTGGTATAAACACACAATGGAATATTATTCAGCCATAAAGAATAATGAAAGCAGGCCACTTACAGAAACACGGGTGAAACTGGAGAACATGTTAAGTGAAATAAGCCAGACTCAGAAAGACAAATATTGCGTGTTTTCTCTCATATGTAGAATCCAGAAAGGAAAAATGGATAATGCGAAAGTAGAAGGGAGACCATTAGGAACGTGGAAGGGAATCAAGGGGAGGAGGCAGAAAAGTGGGAAGAGGGAAACTGGGGAGTGGAAATGATCAAAGTATGTTAAGTGCATGACTATGTCAAAATGAAATTCATTCTTCTGTATAACGAAGACGTACTGAAGAGAGCACTGAAAAAAATCAGTCTCCATTTATATTTTATAATTTTTTCTACTCTCAATTACAGCCTCAATAAATTCTGTGGAAAAGCACAGCATGTGTTATATATTTTCAGATAGATTTGGTGCCTTTTTAAGCTCATAATGGACTCCCAAGGTTGTACAGTCATTATGTTATTATGCCTTTCTTTAACATTGCTAATAACATCTTAAAACAAACATTAAAACACAGTGAATAAAGAGTTTTCTTGACGGAATTAGTTTAACTCCTTTTATTCCCTACTTTTTTTTTTAAATACAGGGTTTCATTATGTAGTACTGTCTGGCCCTGAACTACTATGTAGCCTAGGCTAGCCTCCTGCCTCTGCCTCTTGAGTGCTGGGATTATAGGTGTATGCCACCCACTCAGCTCTATTCCCTACATGAATCCATACTAAAAATGATCAATGGAAGCTAAAAACAGGGGTGGGGAATAGTGACCTCTAATACTGTATACTAGGGAGAGATGCCAAATATATTACAGAAAACATGGACAGAAAGAAGACTGCCCTTTAACTCAGCAAAGGGACGATAACACCATGGTACCCATGGCAGGAAAATCATGCAGCCTCAAGCAGAGCCTCTAGAAACCAATCAGACTTGGAAACCACAGGGAGTGCTCCCTGCCTGGGAGCAATTTCCCTTGGCCACCCCTGCTTGCACTTTACGTAAGGCCAGGTGGGCCAGGATAGGCAGAAAGCACAGGCCTCTCTTTTATTTCCTCCTGACCATAATCCAAGGCCTTTCATCTGGGCCTGAAATGTGCAGCAGACGCTGCACTGCGATGGAACCCTTCCCAACCTCTAAAATAGACATGCACGTCTGAGTACAAGATGAGTGAATGGACATCAGGTATAAATAAAGACCTCAAAATAAAGGAATATCTAAGCGTTATTCCAAGCATTTTCTGTCTTGCCCCCTCTTCTACCAGAGAAATAAAATCCTGTCATGGAATGGAGATAACTTGAAAAACTATATGGATTCACTCATCCATGGTAGTTTGCATTAAATCCAGAGGCACTTTACTGCTGAGCTACACACACTCCCAGATGTTTGAATTTTTTTGTTTTGAGACAGAGTCTTGCTAAGTTGCCTAGCCTGGCCTCAAATTTGCAATCTTCAGCAGAGTACCTGGGATTATGGGCATGTGCCACCTTAAGCAGCTCTGTTTTTGTTTGTTTGTTTTTAAATAAGATTTAAGAAGCTGCTAAA
This sequence comes from Chinchilla lanigera, assembly GCF_000276665.1. Lineage (NCBI taxonomy): Eukaryota > Metazoa > Chordata > Mammalia > Rodentia > Chinchillidae > Chinchilla > Chinchilla lanigera. Next base: position 7,665,266 of record NW_004955467.1, on the reverse strand, counting down.
TGCAACAAGAACACAGAGCCACTATGAGGGAGCAACTGAGGATTACTGACAGCATGAGGATGCTTCATAAGGCAGAAACATCATTGCCAAACAAAAACCACAGTGAAGACAGTTAAGCCGTGCTGTGTGATCCCAGTTACTTGGGAGGTTGAGGCAGGAGGACTGCTGCAGCCAGGAGTTAGAGTCCACCTTGGGCCACATAGCAAGACCCCACTTCAAAAGAAGAAATCTAACTAAACTATGGGGGATCCTCACAGGTAACAGAAAGATATAATAACTGTAAATTAAGCGTGGCGATACATGCCAGTAATCCCTGCTACTCAGGACGCTGAACCAGAAAGATGACAAGTTCAAGAGCAACCTAAACAACCTAGTGAGACTTTGTCTCAAAACGAAAAAAAAAAAAAAAAAAGGGATGGTGGAGCTGCGGCTCAGTGGTAGAGCGTTTGAGATCCTTGGGATCAATCCCATAGTACTCCCCCACACACGTAATTATACAAGGAGCCAGAGAGCATTCACCCACCCTGTTAGTGCAGGGAACAAGGTCATGGAAATAGAGCACTAAATGATAAACTATACAGGCTTCCCACAGTCAAGTTCTTAAGAGTATCACAGACAGCAATCACTCATGCTTCTGCTCCTGACGCCTGCAGCCATGGCAGGCAGATCTTTGGACAGAGTTCCCCCTGGCTACCTGTATCCCATAGGCACTTTTTGGTTTATTCCTTCCATGCTGCAGTAAGGTTTATGTAACAAATAGCTTCACAACAGATCAAAGGATTGCCCCAAATGCTTTCTGCCCACCTTTAATGTCCATGTACTCTAAATCACCTGGAGCTGCCATAAAAATGCATTTTTAAAATCTAGTGAAACCACCTAGCTACATTTCTTTAGGACAAATACAGCAGTATCACTTGTATGCTTCTGTCAGCCAGCAGAGCTCCAAACTGTAAGAATACAAAATAAGTGGCAGAAAGACCAAATAGAGTAAATAACACGTGAAAGCACATTCAATGCAGGAGGGCTAAACGGCTGAGCGCATTTGCCCCATGCTGCACTAGTATGCACTGCCTGAGGATGTAGTCCACTGGCATAGCTTCCATTTGCAAGAAGCATGCAGAAGGTTCAGAGCTAGAGAAAAATATAAATGAACAATGTGTCAAGATGAACCATTGTAAGTGCACATGCACAGAGACACACATGTATGTACAAATAACTTTATGTTCTGTATTTACATATATATTATATGAGAGAAGATATATTATATGCTATTTTTCTGAAACATACACCTCTCTCTCAGAATATTTCAGAGACAAATACCATAACATTTTCCCAAGGTACATGTGTATACCTCTCAAGTACCATTTCTGAAAAGTATTTTCAGATGATAAAAACTGAATAGAAAAAATATGCTGAGTCACTGTATAACATATAGACACACACACAATTTTGTTGTATACTGATTTTAAAATTGCTCTTGTAAGAACAAAGAGAGGGACAGGTGAAGACACCATCGCAGAGAACACCAGCACCTAAAGGACAAGTGGAGCAAAAACACAGAAACAAAGGGGGCAAAACTAAAGCAAAGCAAGCAAAGTAAAGCAAAGCAAGCAAAGCAGAAGGGACTGCTGCAATGAGAGGCAGCACTGCAGAAAGCAGGTGTGGCACATGGTACCTACTGGATTGGCAACTGGGAAGCAGATGCTGACTGTGGTAGGAGCTAAGCTGCTTTGTATGTGAGAGGAAAGGGAAGTGAGAGAGCAATTTGCCCGACTTACAGCCATGAACGCAGGCCAAAATGTGGGGAAGGGAAGACAGCCAGACTAGACTAGTGCATTACTAAAAGCTCACAGTATTTAAAACCATAACAACAACTACTAATATTTACTGAAAACTTGCCATGTGCTAAGCAATGGTTTCCCAATCTTGAGATGTATATGGTTGGTTGTAAAGTTTAAAAATATTCTTCTACACCCTTTAGTATTAATTTTACTATATTTAAATTATTTAATTAAAGATAAAGTAAATGCAAATGCTCTTTATGTTTATGGCTCTTTAAAGTATCAAAAAAAAAATGAGCAAGGGGGGTAGCTCAGTTGTAAAGTGCCTGCCTACCATACATAAGGTCCTGGGTTCAAATCCCATCACCACATCAATCATTCATTCAATCAGTCTATCCACCCTCCCACCCTAAAATTACCAAACTAAAATTCTACTTGATAATAACTTCATGTTGATAAGACTTGTTTTGTGAATACTAAATTGCTGCTTAAATATGAATATAGTACAGGCTAAGATATAGCTCCTTTGCGATTGCCCTGTATTTTTTATTTCAACTATAGAGTTATCCTTTACACCTTGCCTAGTGACAAGCTTTGGCATTCTCTTTTTTTTTTTTTTTTTTTTTTGGTTTTTCTCTGGTACCGGGAACCGAACTCACGACCTTGCGCTTGCCAGGCAGGCGCTTTTGCCGCTGAGCTAAATCCCCAGCCCCTTATAATTTTGGTTACACTTTCTTGGTTACACTTTCTTGTTTTTTTTTGTCTTTTTGTTTTTTGGTTTTTTTTGTTTTTCTCCGGTACCAGGAACCGAACTCATGACCTTGCGCTTGCCAGGCAGGCACTTTGTCACTGAGCTAAATCCCCAGCCCCATGGCATTCTCTTAAAAGAAAAGACATTACTACATATTTAATATTCCTTCTTCTCTCACCAGCCAAGAACTACTGGGATCTAGGAGCATTATACATCTAAACACCAAGGTGAGCTAGAAGTGCACAGCAAGACACAACACAGAGATCATCCACATCATCCAGAAGTCTTTTAATTTTTAAATATTATCATCATCAAAACACAAAAATTCTAAACAGCCACAAAAGAAAAATCACAGAGCTCAGAGAAGACACCATGGGCTTAGTTTGAAGAAATGGACTAAAAGTGTTATACATTATCTTATTTAACAATTATAAAGACCTAGGGATAGGTATGTTAAGCGAGGACTTCAGTTTTCTCAGACCTTCAACAAAGAGTTTATTTTAAAAAAGTAAGCCACATCAGAATCCTTGGTAAAGAAGGTAACAAAAGCAAGAACAAGCGCAACAACAAAAAAATTCACCTTCCATTATTTGAGAATATTAGAATCCTGATGATAATGTGCTCAGCTCTGGCTGAAATGATTTATAGATAACATGTGTCTCATAGCAACCTGAATGCATAAAAGCCCACAAGATATTACGTGATTCTAATTACATGACATTTAGGAAAAGACAAAAACTGCAGAGAATAAAACAATCCATTCCAGCTGGGAGTCTGGGAGGAAGACAAGAGGGATGAAGAGGTGTTGTGCAGGAATTTTGAGGGTGGTATTTTATATTCGGTATGACACTGTAATGGTGGAGAGGTGACATTCCGTATTTGTCAAAACTCATAGGTGTTACAGTGCAAACAGTGAGCTTTCATTCATGTTATTTTTGGAAAGTCCTTAGGGAGGTTTGGGGGCTCCAGGAGGCCTAGAGACTGTGATAACAGCATCTAACTATACTATAAACGTATGAAACAGTACACCTGAGAGAGGTGGAAGGAAAAGGTGCAGAGCTAGGCAGCTCTGAAAAAAAGAGTGGCACCTGTAAGACAAGAAAAAAGACATACGCCCTGAATTCTAGGTGATAACGTTTCCTTTGGGAATGGGGTCACAGTTCTCACACTGCTACCCAGGTAAAGTGGAAGTGAACAGTCAAGGAGACAAACACAGATGATGGGAGCCAAACTCTCCCCAGAGGAGCGGAAGCTTATAGACAGAAAGGGGCTGAAGCTGGAACAGCATGTGTGGTAACGGAGTTGAGCCAGTTAGGATGAACTCATGCTTACGTCATGCGGATATACACAGATCAGTAAATTATCTTCTGTGTTTTGTTAACTGAGAAGCTTCCAGCAGAAATGAGCACACTTAGAACTTAGATCTTGGTTTCCAATCCCATCCTCCAATAGAAAGAAGGAGGACTCCTTGGAGAAGTGATTGATTGTAAGGCTGAAGCAGAACTACATAAGAGGAGCCTGGCATAGCTTGTGCCGCCAGACAGTAAGGACGTGCTTCAAAAACAGAAAAGGCACAGGTGGGGATGCATCAGAGGAGCCAGCTGAAGAATCTGCAATGGCCAAAGGTGGAAGATTAGAAAATAGATAGTTTGGGGTCAAAATCCAAAATACAACATGGATATTTGTCCACCAACACTGATATAAACATGGCTGAATAAATTAATAATGGAGAAAGAGGAGACAGCTTGTAAGTGGAAAAGTGGGGCCTGAATTGCAATCTGCCTGAACCAGAGGCTTTTTCACAGCTCTCAGAAGGGAAAAAGAGGACACCAGCTCATAAGATTGTCTTGTTTGTTGTTTTGCTTTGTTTGAAAGATGAGATCATTTGAGTGGCCTTCATGAATGTCTTCCAAAATACTTAAGTAAACATTTAATTATTATTTACTAAAATGAACGTAGGTGCTTATGAGGCCAAAGTTATGATCCAGTTAGGTGTTTCTGTATGCTGTGCATGAATTCTGCAGTATCTTGGGAATTTTCACATAGTCAGGAGAATGATTTAGATGATATAAAACTAAGAATACAATCTTACATTTAATTGTCATAAAAATGCACAGTTGTTACTTTTTTTGGTGTATCTTGTTGGTGATCGTGATTATCCAACATGGAGTCTTAGGTTAGAACATAACATTCAACTATGAGCCATGGTCATTTGCTACATTTCCCTTCACAATTATGGAAAACGCTGGACAATGTTTACACCTCTACTTTATCACTTGAGCTTCTTACAGAGTCTCTCAGGGAACATCAACACCCGAACCATTAGAATTTTGTTCCCTTTGAAAAATAGCCTGCACCTCAAATCTAACAGGATCTGCCTGCCTGAGAAATTTCCTTGCCTTTGAGACTCAGAAATGTCAACAGGATGACAGCTTACGTTCCTCTATCTGTCCCTGTCACTGAAGATTCACTGGATGTTTAAATTCCTATGCATAACACTGAACAAAATATGTAAATTCCAGAAGAGAACATGAGAGATTGACAAAGTCTTGAACATTACTTCTGGGTTCTTCCTTTCAAATTTCAACAAAATAGACTAGTTTTTCATAAAATTCATAATACTACACTGTTTAGTGTGTGTGCGCGTGCATGCGCACGCACATATGCTGGGGAGTGAATTTAGGGCCTTGTACAAACTATATTATTTCTATATTAGGGTCTGTAGTCTGCTTTGATCTGATTTCATATAAATGAAGTTTTAAAAATATATGTAGGCGGATACTGTAGTTAGCCCTGTAACTATGCATTATCTCATCTGTTCCTATCAATCTTGCAAAGTAGATAGGAAAACTGACAACGCAGTCCACAGATACTAAAATAGGCCCACACTGATTATGTAACTTGTTCGTGTTACCTCACTCGTAGGCAGCAGGGCACAAGAGGATGAGGTCTCTAGACTGCAACGCAAATGCTTTGCTCGGGAGCTCATGCTGCTCGTGTCTCAAATTTCAGCTCTATGTCTAACTCCAGACTAAACACAGTCTGCATTTTCCCATTCCACAGGAACATCACCTTGCTTTCTCCATAGTTTCCTTTCGTATAGACACCTGAAGAAGCCCAGACAGTGGCTAGGACTTAGGTCTTGAGAGATTCAGTACTGTGACATCTGCTAGTTAGAAAACTGGTGAACCGTGTATTTTTGTTTTCAAAAGAGGGTGTAGCTCAGTGGTAAAGTGCTTGCCTAGCATGTGCAAGATCTTGGGTTCAATCCCTAGCACTGTATTTAAAAAAAGCAGCCCACCCCCGCAAAAAAAACCAATAACAGCAACAACACAAAAACGAGAAATATTTCTTCTTTTAGGGAAAAAAAATTCCTCATGTGCAGAAAGATTACCTTTTTTTTTGTTTTTTTTCCGGTACCGGGAATTGAACTCACGACATCATGCTTGCCAGGCAGGAGCTGTGCCACTGAGCTAAATCCCCAGCCCCAGAAAGATTACCTTTTTGTCAGACCTCAGACATATTTTTAGGTGGAGTAGAGGGGAGAAGACCACGCCAGCACCTTCCTGAAGCAGTGTTTACAAGCAGGACTCCCAGAGCCGCATGTGGCCCAGGTGTACATTTATACACTACCTCATTTGTACAATAACTTATTTTGTTCCAGCACTGCCTCTTAGATTTCTTTTTAAGAAACCCAAAGTACTGCATAAAATATACTACACCAAAAAGGACGGTGCATGCTATTAATTAAAGAAATGTTGACTTGCTAATGTCCCAATTCTACAAAATGTATCAACAGACTGACACTGCATTAATTGTATTCTTCTCAGCATGTTGACTAGCATGTTATCAATGTATTGTCTGTCAGTTCTGAAGTTACCTTCGGTACCTGCTCTACACTAAAGGCCTGAACTCTGCCCCATTCCTGCTTTGCAGTAAGCGCGGTATTAAGCTTTCAGGGAAGACCGCTGGAAGGACAGTGCAAGAGGAAAGGGCTTCTCTAGGATCTAGGGTGTAGTGGTGACTCTGGATATGCAGAACACCTCACGGCACTCCTTCCCGACTGCAAGCCTAGAGCAGACAACAACTCAATGAACTCATAGCCCTGGCCTGGTGACCACCGTGCCACAGCCTTCCTCATGTGGACATCACATACTCCAGTGCTCACAACATCCTGCTGGTGAACCGGCTTCCAATATCTTCCTTCTGCTATGGGCAGGCCGGCCTCCCCTGGCTGGCCTCGTGCCCCAAAGGAGGTGTGCTGTTCACTAAGCTGGTTGGGATTCCCCATTTGCCACCCTCAGCTGCCTTCCCTCAAAAGCAGTGTTTTCTGCTTTCCTGTGATTGTGGACTAGCTCTGGCCAGAGCAACCCTGAAAACCCATCTGTTGCCAGTGGGCTGTAAAGAAGGCTACACCTCTTCCAATGAGGTTCTGAACCCCAAGTAAGGGCCCAGTGTCCATCCTACTGTGTGCAGCTGAGGCAATAGGTACAGTACAGTAAAAATTGGATACTAAGGGAAAGTCAGCCTACCAGGGACTGTCATCTAACCCCTCACCATTTCTTCTAACAGTCAGCACGTGGAACGCTTTCAGTAGATACTTCCTAAAGGACAGCCAGGATTATTTTGCAGAAATGGAATAGGCCAAGAGAAAGGGTGTGTAGTTTGGTATTTGAACCTCTTACAACAACAATGGTTGGGGACTCCCTACGCTGTCCTAAAGTGAGGCCCATGAATGAACACTCTCCAGCCTACATAAAATCCTCCCCATCAACTTTTGAGTGCCTCAATTTTTTTTTTTTTTTTGAGGGCCTCAATTTTAAATGAGAACATCTGGCCAAGAATCAATAGATACCTGAGAAAAGTTCCCCAAAAGATGGGGATGGGGACTCAGAGGAAACAGCTGACACAGAATCAGTCAGTCAGTCAGTCAGTTTCTCTCATACATTCTCTCTTTCATTCTCTCTCTCCCTCTCTCTCTCTCACAGAGATAAAACAATGTATCCACCAGATTAAAACAGAAAGATACAAACATGCATGAAATTAGGTAGGCAATAACAGCTCTGATTCTTGACTGTGGTACTGGTTACATGGAACCTACACATGATAGTCATATACTCCCGGTATACCAATGTCAAATTTCTGGTCTTGATACTGTACTATAATTATATAAAATATGATTATTGAGGAAAACTAGGTGAAGCGTACATGAAACCTCTGTCAATCTCTGCTGCTTTCTATAAATCTGTAATTATTTTAAAATAAAGTTGTTTTTCACATACATATGGGAGAATTAGAAAATGGAGTTAAAGATATAATTCAGAAAATAAAGCAATGACAAATAAGACAAAATATATGTGTATGTGTATGTTTATGTGTATTCAGTGCTGGGGTGGAACCCAGGGCCTCAGGCATGCTGGGCAAGTGCTCCACCACTGAACTGCTCTCCCAGCTCAAGGTGGGTGGTGGTGATGTTTTAAATGGAGAATTAACTTGGAGGCTGAGCACTGACAAAAGGAGCTATACAGAGACTGAGAGATAAAAAGAAGAGCAAAATACAGAAGACTTTAACAAGAAAATAATCCAAGAAAATTTCCCAGAACTTAAGGACATGAGTTTCCAAGTTAAAAGAGAGTATTAAGTGCTCATAGCAATAAAGAAAGAAAGAAAAGTCACATTCCATCAATGTGAAATTTCAGAATACTAGACAGGAACAGAAGATTCTCAAAGCTTTCAGAGAGAGAGAGGTGAAAAAATAGCTCGCATACAATGGAGATCAGAATAGCAGGCTTTTCAAAAGCAATACTGAAAGCTAATAGAACAATGCCTTCACAATTCTGAGAAAAACTTTTAGCCTACAATGCAGTCATTCTTTCAATCAAGTATGAAGGGAAAATATAGTGATTTCCAAACACGCAAGGTCTTAAAATGTTTACCCCCATGCACCTTTTCTGTAGAAGCTCACAAAGTATGTGTTTCACCCAAAATATGAATGGAAAGAAAGAGGAAGACTTGGAATCTAGAAATCAGTAAGATACATATAAAAGAGACAAAAGGAGAGGTAGGAATGTCCACCAAAAGTAAGGCAGTGCTCTGAGTATAGTCTGTCCAGATTGGACCACTGAAATAAAAGACTGAGGGGAGAGTTCCCTATCAAAACATGAAACTGACAGGCAAACTCCAAACACTCTACTAGTATTGAGAAGAATTTCACAATCCCAGGAGAAGTTCAAGAGCTGGTAATGAATGTGTCCACAAAGTCAAAGAAGCAAATCAAGAAATAAGAAACAATTTCTGACTTTAGAGGGAAAAGGTGTACTAATGAAACAGTCTAGTCATAGTACACCCTATGGTTCAGCCATAAATAAAATTCACATAGGCATGTACCATGAACACTGATTCAACAGAAAATGTGAGCTATGGGGAGAGGGGTGTGTGTGTGTGTGTGTGTGTGTATGTGTGTGTTGCGCCTCACTGTAAATTATATTAATACTTTCCTTAGGAAGAAATCACCATGTCTAAGATTGAAGACATTAATAAATAGCAGCACATTTTAAAAAATGAATACTAAAATACATTGTACTACAGACACGGAAATATAAACCACTAAAAGAATTAGAAGCATTGTTTGTTGAAAGTAGGGCTCTGCAGTCTGGAGGTCCAATAGAGCAAACTTCTGCTTCTCCCAATTTGCCTAATTCTGATTTTCAAACTATGCTAAGCATTATTTTGATAACAAAGAGAGTTAGATTTTATTTATGTTTGTTTGTTTAAGACAGTGTCTCGCTTTGTAGTTCAAGCTGGCTTTGTACTCACTATGTAGCCCAGACTAGCCTCAACCTCACAATGATCCTCCTGCCTCAGCCTCTGAGTGCTGGGAACACAGGTGTGCTCCACCACACTTAGCAAAGAGTTAAACTTTAAAAGATTCAGTCCAAAGAATAATAGTGTGGGTCAATATGACAAAAACCAAGAGGGTCTTAGAAGCAATGCTTACGCAAGGAGGAATCACTGAGGGGTTCTACCAAGTTAGCAAAGTGATCAGAACTATAGCAGCAGAGACAACAAAAACCCAGGTATTTCTAGCAAATACCATACTCAATTTAGGTAAGATCGCCCTGCATGCCGTTTCTTTCTGTTTCTGTTCTGTGGTGCTGTGATCAAACCCAGGGCCTCACACTTGCTAGGCAAGCACGGTAACACCGAGTGCGTCCCTAATGTTAGACTCCATTGGTGACAGGAATGGCAGAAAGTACAGTGTCCATGACAAGGATATCTTAATCTCCATCCATCTAGTCATCTTTGACTATAAACTCCTTTTCAGTGTAAGAAAGGGCAATCCAGTCAGCAAAAAAAAAACACTGTAGTCTTTCTTGTAGAACATTCTCTCCTCTCTGAATAAAGAACCACCTGGGTGATGAACCAGTCTTTCAAGAGAGTTCATCTTATGTGGAATTTAACCATGTCCCAATCAGTCCACCCTTGAACACGGCATCAAAGTCCTGGACCGAAGGCTAAGAATCCAAACCTTGGAAGTACTGGTGCCTGGATAAAACCACAAAGCCACAATTACTCATATGTCCTTCCACTCACAGAGGCTCTTGCCCATGTGTCTAGAAACACAGGCTAAGGAATATCACGTTAACTTTTTAAAAACACTTTGTAGCATGGCCATCAGAAGTTAGATGCGAGAAAATGAGGCAGGTAATGTATGTGGAGTCCAAGAAGATATATAACAAAAGACAGAAGCCGTTATCTCCTGTGGTCAATCAGAAATCTGTCCTCTTTCAGAAAACAGTCTACTGTGGGCCCTATGAAGATCCAGAAGAACTGGGGATTCAAAGAGATAAGTAAGGACATCTACTAGGAAGAAAAGTCAGCGTGATACCTACCCAAATGCACTAGGGCTCAACCACAAAGGGGAAACCAAAGTGAAGTCCAGGTGCCTCCCTCACTCTCACACAGGTCCATGACTGCCTAGAACCTCACTCCTTCAAGTGTGGTCCTCAGCCAGCAGCAGCAGCTGCCCCGGGGAGCTTATTAGACATGCAGGCTCTCAGGCCCCACCTCCAGTGTAATGAATCAAAATCTTCATTTTAATAAGATCCCCAGGTGATACCTATGCCCATTAAAGTTTGAGACACATTGACCTAAAAGATAAAGGAGTTCTTTGGGCCCTTAAGTTCCCCTGCCATGTCCTGCAGGTGTGGAAACCAGGGAAACCCCAGGTGTCCAGAGCCACCTAGATAGTAAAAGTCATTTATACAGTGTGAAAGTGCTAAGGAGGATCTGGCAACTATGTATCTCCTAGAACATGTGCTGATTCCAGGACACCAATTATTTCTAAGAAGCTTGGTTTTAGAGTAAAATAAGAACACAAGCATGAATCACAGATTTCCCTTTATAGCTGAGTATTTTATTTAAACAAAAAAAAAGCTAAACATTAATTTTAGTTGTACTTAATTGAATAATTTCTCGGGGGAATAGTTCAGGGAGAGTTTAAAACTGCCTGTTTCCAAAAGCCATTACAAATTGGCATATACTATAATGTCACTGTGCCAACCAAAACAGTGAGCTTTAATGTCCCTGGGGCTGCCTCTGCTCCAGATGTGTTCAGAACTCCTAGTAATATAATTCAGGCAAAAACCATATTTACACGAAGTAGTATTTTGAATATCCTTTTCCAATTATCTGGAATGAGATAATAGATCCCTAATTGGAAGCACAGAGGGGATGGGGGAGCCAGGTCAGTGGTTCCTCCCTTATGAATGTTTTTATTAGTAAAAACTGAAACAGTCTGTACAACAGAGAAAAAAAAATTTCCTTTGCTACAGTTAATCATTTGAAAATCTATAAACTTAAGAACTGCCACATGGTCACCTCTAATTAGCTAGCTGATTTTTAAAAGACTGATCTTGTCTTTTCCTATGAATCTTGAGTATAAAAGGACTGGGTAGGGAGGGAGGAGAGGAAGTGAAAAAAAATCCAAACACCACTCTGGCAAGAGAACAGACAGAAGTGAGGGGTGTGCAGGTGTTGCTCCCCTGCCAATCCCACCCAAGTATCTTCATTTCTGTTTCATGCTCCCATGAACGGCACAGATCATGAATGTCCATAGTGTTACTGACTCTAACGGTCAGCACACAGGGACAGCACATGCCAGGGACAGTAACCTTTTTTGTCACTGATTTATAACTCATATTCCACATTAAACCCACTGGTAAATGATATTTTCATTCTTGAATTTAAGCATGTGTAAATAAAAGTCACATAATGTACTGTATACTTTTTGCTAACACTGGAAGTTTGTGCCCTTTGCCATTTATTATCTAACAGAAATGACCTTTAACTCAAAGAAAGTATTTTTATACAAATCAGCACACTGTTCTGTTACAGCGGTGACTCTGGCCCCAGTACGTCATAAAATGCTGCAATGTGCCATGCAATCAGGCTAACTTGGTTATTGAAGTTGTTTATTTTCACAGATGTCACAGGGAAGCCATCTGAAAAACTATGCCTAATGCAGCTGTTCTTGGCTGTAAGTAAGATACACTTGGAAACCCTGTTCTTTAAAAATGTTCAAAATTGGAACAGGTTTTCTGAATATAAATTAATTAGCAAATTCTATGTGTTGACAAGCAAACATTCTAATGTTTATGCTTCAACTTGACAAAGGAAATTTAAGCATATTACTCATAACCCTCCACAGGAAATGATCTGCATGTATAGTAGTTACTTTATTACATTTCCCCCTAAAATGTTTAAATACATTTTTATCATGAAATGTAGCATGCAAAAATAAAAGACATATATAAATTTACCAAATAGTTACAAATCAGAAACAGTATAACTATCACAAGCTTGCCCAACTCGTTAGTGTAATACCAGACCTATCAATCTTATAAAAATCTAAACTGATTCCCTCAATAGACAATCCACAAATGTTGATGAAATGCCAGGTAGTGTGTTAGGTGCTAATCTGAATATTTGGTAGGTATTTCTTCTAAAGAGAAAAGAAAACAATAACAAAATGACAACAAAGACAAAAACAAAACAACACAAAAATAATAAAAATACAGAATTTCAAAACAAGATGATGGGAAATTAACAATGGTTGTTATATTACATATTGTTATCTTCTACGAAGTTGCTCAGATTACCAGATGTAAGAATGCAAGATTCATAAAACAAAGAGAATAAAAATAATTTTAAAAAACCATTAGAAAGATACAGAGCTTCATTAAACAAAATGGCAGGAATTCCACAATGCTTGTTAGTGGTAAGCATTATCTCCTAGCATATTTGCTGAAATAACAACTACCACCAAGTACTTAAATGTTACCTGAGTTTCAAAGCAAATAAATATATAACTCTGTAACATGGACAAGGACCATTTTGCTCCAATAAATCTACCATGGAGGTTTGTGCTCTAGGGATGTTTAACAATATATCACTTCTGAAAGCACCACAAGAAAGGGCTTGGTGGTCAGTAACACCCCGATGTGAACTCTTCCCTCTGAGCTGAAATAGCAATGACTGATGTTGCCTGTGTTCCTCTGATTAACCCTTGAAGTTAGCCCCCTTCCTCCAGAACAAAGGCCTCCCCACTTGGGAGCTATTTAGAACTTTCCCAAGCACCTTGCTTAGTCTTACTTTTCATACTGGCACTAGATTTGCAGGGAGGGGAAGCATTTGCTCCACTATAAAGACAACAAAACCCCTGGTTGTAAGACCAATGTTCTTTTAACCCTAAGAAAAACCTAATCCATAGCTTTAAGAGAGATCACTGAGTTTTCAAGTAAACTTGGTCTATAAGCTTCCCAGAAACACTTCAGCTGCTCCCACATCACACATTAGAAAATTCCTGCATTACACAGACTGGGATAATGTTAAAACAATATACGTAACAGCATCACTTCCTCACTGGGTTCCACTGCTATTGGGAAAGGAGGAAGAAATTTAAACCAAGATGACTCAAACCTACAAGATGATTCATCGGAATGTGAAAAGAAAATAATAACATTTCAATTACTTCTACAAATATGCTGTATCTGACATATACTTCTTAATCTTAATCTTTTAAAATTGCTACTTTTAAGAGCCACACAATACACAGAACACTAGTACATGTAAGTTTTATATAAATACACTATTAAAAAGCTCTACAATTTCTTTTTTTTGTAGTACTGGGATTAAACCTAAGGAGTGCTAAGCTTCATCCCTAGTGTATGCCATGCCCCCACCCTGGGCTTCAATTTTGAGACAAGGTCTTGCTAAATTGTCCAGGCTGGCCTTGAACTTTCTATTCTCCTGCTTGTCCCTTGTATAGCTGGGCTGACAGGCATGAGCTACTCTGCCCAACTGTTTTCAGTTTTTGGTGCTGAGGATTAAATCTGGGGCCCTGTGCATGCTCTAGTAATGAGTTACTAATTAGTAATTATAAACATGGCTGGGTGTTTTAGCTACTTACTTGTTGCTGGGACAAAATACCCAACACCCAGAAGTTAAATGAGGAGAAGTTTATTTTAGTTCAGTTTGTGGAGGTTTTAGTCCATAGGTGGCTGGCTCCAAGGTAGAGCAGCATGGCAGAGGAGAAACAGCCCATGGTATGGGTGGCAGGAAGCAGCAGCAACAAACCTCCCTTTCCTTGCTATTCAATTCATCCTACAAGCCTACTGATTGGTGCCACTCATAGCCAAGGTGGGTCTCCCATCATCCACACCCACAGCTATGCTAAACCAGTCAGCTGACTAATCCAGTATTATATATCCACGATCCAGTCACCTCCCAGAAGCCCCACCTGTGAGCACATAAGGCTTTGGGGCAGTGGTGGCTAACCTATGGCACACTTGTTATTTTTCTTTTAAGACAAAAGATGTTAATGCATGAGTTGTTTTTTCTAAAGTAAAACCTTAGTGTTCAGGTGTAATTGCAGTGCTGGCACTTTGCAATAAATAATGGATTTTGGGTTGCAGTTTGGGCACTCATCTCTAAAAGGTTTGCCATCACTACTTGGGAGGGATCTAGACAGAAGCCATAATACTGGGGGTGTGACTCAGTGATACAGCATACACTTAAGATGCACACTCTAAAAATGCTGGAGAGGGACTGAGAGTGTGGGGCTCGGTGGAAGAGTACTTGCCTAGCACCGGGTTCAATCCCCCACACCGAGAAAACATTAACAAAAATATTGGAGGCCACTGTATTAAGACTGGTAAAGACTATCTATGAGAGAATACAAGTATACACAACCCAAAAATTAATATTTTCAGCATTGTCCAAGAGAGTTTAAGGTCCTAATAGCAACAAGTGAATATTCAGTCCACTTGAATTGGGGGAAGATTAAAAGTTATGCAAATATACAGTCCAAGAAATACAGTAAGATGTTAACATTAGGGAAAGTGGGGTGTGGGATATGAGATTTTATACTTTTGCAACTTTTCTATAAATCTAAAATTAGTGCAAAATAAAATACTTAAGAAGTGATTTTCAATCAATCATGACAGTAAAATTTGAGAAATTATTTTAAATAAAGCATTGTGAAATGGTATATTTACTACATTACCCCATATCCAGTCTCTCTTGTCCATGCCACAGATCACAGCTCATGTACCCAACCTTCAGAGGGGCAACTAGGGTTTCCCTTAGTGAGCACATGGCCGAGGAGGCAGAAGTCCTGGGCTGATGGCTATGGATGTGGAACTGTGTTTTAGAGAACTCCCCAGAACTCTCAGCAATTTTAGATAACATAGCAGTGAATATTGACAAGCGGACCTGCTTTTCAAGATTTGTGAGTTATTCCCATCCAAGCAACTCAGAAAGAGGCTTCCCCAGAGCATCAAGCTATAATTCCATGGGAAGAAGCTGAGAATTTTGAATAGCAGTCTTTATCTTTCAATTATTGTTTTTTATTCTTACCTACCTCAGGCAAGTCATTCCCGAGAGCTACAGAAACAAGTCTCGATTCTGGAGAATCAAATTTCCAATGCTTCAAACTATCTCAATACCACATACATTTGTGGAATAGTTCTGGAATAAACAGATGAATACAAAGAACCCAAGAGCACCCGAATGAATGTGGGGCTGAGGGAGGCTATGGGAAGGGCTCTGCCAATAGACAGAGGGCTGTGCTCATGGCCAAATAGCTAGAAAGAACTCACAGGGACTGGCACAAATATACGTAACCATCTCTCCATCTACCCAATTATCTATCAATTAACATCCATCCATCTAACCATGAAAGCCAACAGCAGCAGCTAAAGAAGTGGTGAAAATCCAGCACAAAGTGCTATGTGGATATAAAGGGGAGCCAGAGAACCTAGGAAAATGGTATCCTCATTATTACAGCTTATTATCAAGGAAACAAATGAACAGCTAGATGAAGAGGTACTTAGGACAAGGTCCAGAAGGTCCTGACAACAGAAGCTTCTGTCTGTATGAAGGTAGGATATATCACACTCCTGGCATGTGTGTACATCAGCAAAATTAGGAGCTTCCTGAGCACCATCATTTAGACGGTTCTGTTTTTATTTTGTGTTGAGATCAGGAGTCACTCCAACATGGATCCAGAGCTTCTGTTTTAGGCCACATTCTGCTATTACTGTTGTTTTCTGATGCTAGAGATTAAACCCAGGGCCTCGTGCACGCTAGGCACATAGTCCATCACTGAGCTTTATCCCCAGCCCTTTTATTTTGAGATAGCATCTCACTAAGTTGCCAAGGCTGGCCTCGAATTTGACAGTCATTCTGCCTGAGCCTCCCCCGTAGTTGTTATAGGTCTGGGCCTAAAAACCATTTTCAGGATTTTTACAAAAGTACCATTAGGTAGGTATGACTGATTAAATAATGGGCCATTGGTGTTAATCTCTAGCTCCGCTCCTCTCCTAAGGTCAAGTGGGTAAGGCTCGAAGTTCTTACCCGATTGGTTCCTTTTGGTAACCAGCTCCCATCCTGAAGCCATCTAAAGGCTCCCTAAGAGTCATGTATGAGCTCAGGTATAAAAGACACATTACCACTGAAGATATTTCAAAAGTTTTAGGTCCTCTGTGTCCAAATGAGACAAGGAAAAACATTTTCTTATCATATCACAACCAAATAATCAGAATTTCTGGGAGCAGAAACCAGGCACCTGTAGTTTTAAAGCTCCCTAGCTGTGCAGCCTATTTGAGCAGCAGTCAGATTTTTCCTTCCTTCCTTCCTTCCTTCCTTCCTTCCTTCCTTCCTTCCTTCCTTCTCTCCTTCCTTCCTCCTTTTTCTCCTTTTCCTCTTCCTCCTCCTTCTTGCCTCTTTCCCTCCCTCCCTCCCTCCCCTGGGGTCTCACAATGTTGCCAGGCTGGCTTCAAATTCAAGATCCTGTGTCTTCAATCTACTCAGTAAAGAAGGATTACTCTTGCAGAATAGCTATACATGCTTAAAATTAAAGGAAACCAAACCAAACAAACACCCGCATCCTGAAGTTTTAGCCCTACATCCAGGCTCACTAAATCAGAATCTCTGAACATGAAGCCCAGGTATGGTGTGACTTAACAGGGCCTGGTGCTTCTAATGTACAAACAGGCCAAAGAGGCACATACATGATAAAGGCAGTTCTGAGACACTTGGAGATAGAGAACTAGGGCTCAGAGGAGATAACTACCTGGAGTTGTCCTCTTGGAGGTGGGGTGCAAAGTTACAAATAAATTCAGGAGCACTCATTACCAAGCAAGACAGACCAGGAAAAAGGGCTGGGGAAACTCCAGAGCACAAAAGGGTGTCTGCCCAGAAGTTAGAGACAGAAGACAGAAGTGGGGTAGCTTATTTCATGTGATTTGTACAGGAAAGTTTGAAATGGGTTGGGTAGACAATCTGTGGCTCTACAAGAGGACTGAGAAGGAAAGAACACCAAGGGTTTCTCACAGTGGGTGCTGAAAACTTTTCTGTTACTAGAGGCAGTCACTGGACTCAGGACTCAGCCTGGATACCTCAGTCTGGAAACATGCCCAAATCTCCCCTTTGCCATGAAAACCAACCCTCATGCTTACTAAGTTTCCATCTTTCCTATAGCATCAACCCTTTTTAGATGTTAGTCTATAATTCTGGCCCCAAGACTTCAGTCCTTATTCACTCTTGTTATGGCTTATATCAGATGCCTCCCCCAGCCTCATGTGCTCATAGGTGGGGCTTTTGAGAGCTGACTTGATCATGGGTGTATCATACTGAGTTAGTCCAGTGATGGGCTCACCATAGCTCTGGGTATGGATAATAGACTTACTTAAAGAAGGAAGACCCACTCTGGGTTTGGACAGCACCAACCAGTAAGCTTGTAGCCTGGGTGGAATAAAAAGGGAAAGAAGGAAGTCTTGCTGCTTCCTGTCTGCCATGCCATGGACTGTTTCTCCACTGCCACGCCCCTCTGCCAAGCCTGGAATGAGCTGGAACGAGGGGACTATTGACTGAAACCTCTACAAACTATGAGCTAAAATAACCTTTCCTCCTTTAACTTGTGGGGTGCTGGATATTTTGTCTCACCAATGAGCAGGTAACTAATACAACTCTCAACTCATCACACCCATCCTTTAGTGTCATTATTTGAGTGACACTGTTCCAGCTGAAGTAACCAATAGACTAACTGAAAATTCTAATTTTTTTCTTCAGTACTCGGGGGTTGAATCCAGGGCCTTCAACCGGAGCTGCATCTCCAGCCCTTTTTAAATTTTTAGACAGGGTTTTGCTAAGTCACTAAGTTGTCCACACTGGGCTCAAACTTCCAGTCCTTGTGCCTCAGCTTCCCAGAAAGCTGGAATTCAATGGCTTATTTTCAGTCTTCATTCTACTGAGTTTTCTACAGTGCTTAAATCTCATAACCATGGACATTGCCATTCCTCCCTCCCATTCCCCTGGGAATTTTATAAGCAAAATGTATGTGCAGACACATAAGTAAATTAGGGGGTACAGAAGAGTCCTGTGGTTTCACCAGCTTCTCAGAGGGGTCTCTGATCTTCTCCATAGTGAAGAAACATGAATGGACTACTGCAATAGCCTCCTGACTAATTTCCCTACCTCAAATCCTTATATCTGCTCAATCCTCATCTCTATCTAATCTAACTCTCACATTACTATAAACATTATGTTTCAGATTACATCAGGCGTTGGTACAACACTGCTTAGGGGCCAAATCTGGCCTGTCTCCTCCTAGTGTAAATAAAATTTACATATAACAAATTGGAATACAGCTACACTCATTCATTCACATATTGACCATGGCTGCATTTTTCTATCCCCTGGGCTATGGATTGCTTTTTCTTTTACTGAGGTAAAATTCTTGTACCATAAAATGAGACATTTAAATTTAACAATTCAAGGGCATTTAGTCCATTTAATGATGCAGAACAATGGGTACCTTTATGTAGCTGCAAACATTTTTCTCATCCCAAACAGCAACCCTATCCACCAAGCAGGTGGTTACCTGTTGCCTCTTATTCCTGCCCCGGGAATCTGCGGTTTACATTTATGCATTTATCTTTTATAGATATTTCAAGTAAATGAAATCATACAATATGTGACTTCTTGTGTCTAGCTTCTTTAGCTTAGCTGACTGTTTTCATGTTCCCTCTGTTACAGCATATATCAATATTTATTCCTTTCATGGGTGAATAATATTCCATTGTATGGACAGACTACATTCCATTTATACAACTACAGCTGCTTTTATACTCTAAGTGCGATGGTGAGTAGATGCCACAGAGATCATATGGCCTGGCCTGCCAGGCTCACCATCTGGCATCTGGAGTTTGCCTACCATCAGATAATATTATACCCTATCTCCAGAAGTAGTGCTTTTGAGCATCAGTTTGTATTAGTGGCCACTGTTCGTAAAAGAAAAATTACTGGAAATAAAATGTCCATCATTGGAGGACTGGTTAAACTGTGGTAAATATATACTGTATAATACAACGGGGCTCCTCAGGATGGTAAATCTGTATATGCTAATATAGAAGGACCTCTGTGGTTGATGAAATTAAAAAGCTAAAACATACATTGTACTCTCTTTTTCTTAAAAAAAAAAAAGCCCTTATAAATAGGTATACATACCTGTGTAAAATTTCTCCTAGGATCACAAGGAAGTTTTATTTTTTGTTTCGTGTCTGTTAAAAATTTCTAATCTTATACTTGGATTTTTCTAACTTTTAAAATAAAAATTTTTATGTTTCCTGATTGACACCTAATATTTGTACATATTTATGCGGTATAATGTGATGTTTTGATCCATGTATACTTTGGGCAGGGATCAATTCAGGGTAATTAACATATCCATCACCTTAAACTTTTATTTTTCTTTATGGTAGATACATTCAATTTCCTCTCTTCTATTTTGATGTATATAATACATTATCGCTAATTATCTTTCACCCTACTGTGCCACTGGATGCCAGAACTTACTTGTCCTGTCAAACAGTAACACTGCACTTGTTGCTCAACCCCTCCCCTTGTCTCATGCATTTCTTTCTTAGCAATGTCAGTGGAGATTAACTAAGTGAGGAAATCATATCCTATCTGGTTTTATTTTAATGAATCTATTTTTCAAAAACAGTAAAAAATACTGGTTTTTAAGGAAGAAAAAACCCTTAAATGCCATATTAAAACCTGTCAGGTATTTTTATGAGTTATTGCTTTTATTTTTATTTTTAGCCTTCCAGGTTAGTGATCCTCCAAAGAACATTCCAAGGAAAAAAGTCCCCTCCCCCAGGCTACATTTTTACCTGCCAGTAAGCTAGATGCTGTACCAGATGATCTTTTAAGAAGTTGTCCATGTCAGTCCTAGGCTAGGTTTCAGCCCTAGTTTTTCTGATTATTATTGAAAAGCGTATCACATCTGTCAGCCACAGGACACTGCAAATCTTCTGCTGCCACAGAGCTCTGCACGGCAATGACGTGGACTTCAGCATGCAAATCAGCCATGACAGGTTGGTCTGCAGGGTTTATCTACACATCCTGATGGTCCCTAATGTTTTCCAGATGTGCTGACCTCATAAAACTGCCACCTCCCATGGGTTGTGAATGAATTGCTCAAAGCCTGGATTTTTCCCACCCTTCAATTCCAGCACTACTCTAGGCTCCCTGGCTGGGTGGCCCTCTAAGGTTTGAAGCTGGGTTGGGTACCAGACCTAAGCCTGGACGAGGGAGTAACAGCAGGGCAGCTCAGTGGCAGGGCGTTTCCACATCTGCCCAGCCTCACGCTCGGTGCCCAGTGCAGGGAACTATTCCTTCTGGGGCCATGTTTCTGCTTTGTTCTGGGTATATGCAAGGCGGGGGTCCTGCCTACTTTCTCATCTAGTCTGTCCCTCAACTCTGCTCCTGGGGTCCCTTTAGCTTACTACTACAGCTCCCTGTCTAAGTCAGACTATCAACCTATTATAGATGCCCAGATGGACTGACATTGTAGTCTTCCTACCTCTCTCCTAGGATCTCTTTCTGCCTCTTTGGGTCTTGCTCTGTCTCTCCCTCCGCTTAGGGTCATGTAAAATACCTGACCATCCTCCCTTCACTAACACCCAAGATCTCCACTATCCCTGATCCTTTCTTCTCCCAGGATCTTGTTTCTAGATCCTGTTCCTCCTCCCTCTGGGTCAGACTTGCCCATTATTGAGCAAGCCCTGGGTAGAGTATCACTTTTCTCAAAAAAAGTGTTCTGGACAAGTCACTGGGTATATTTGTTTCAATGTTACAAATAAAATGAACTGAGGAACCAACCCAAAATTGCAAATATTATTCTTAGTGTTGCCCATGTACAAAGCACTTTGTCTGTCTTCTAAGGGTATAATGGCATGCCAGGCCCCTTTCCTTAAGGCATCAGAAAAGTTTTTAGTTTGGTACCAAAAGTTTTTAGTTGAGAAAAGACAAATTCAGAAATAACTATAAATCATCCAAAGCAAAGGATACCACATAACACAAGGGCATTTAAAGTGTCCCAGCATGTAAGGATGAAGAGTTACTGCTAACTGGGAATGCACAGGAAGGGATTCATGAATGAGGCAGCAGCTGTGGCTGATACAGATGAATGACCACAATTTCTAAAGGGTGGATTGCAGACTATAGTTTCTAAGTAGAAGAAAGGCTATTTTTCAAATCCTATGTATTAGATAATGAACAAGTCTCGCTTCTTGTCAATATGTCCTTTCCATATGAGCTGGCTTTGTGTCTAAAATATTACACTACACTGTATCACCCAACACTATACAAAGAAAAAAAAATCACTAGAGGCATTAATCAACCCTTTACAAAATCTCAAAAACTTCTAATTTGTCACATATACCTCTATCAAGATCTGTTCTTCTCAACAGCCTAATTAACCACATTATTCATATATTCATTGTATTTTAAAATTATATATACTATTAACTTCCATATGACAAATGGCATAATTCTTATGGCGATCATTAAAACAAAGATGTGCACCTGAAATGACACAGGGCCTTCCACTTAATGATAATAGCTGCTAGCTCTTGAGCTACCAAGCCCACGTGGTCTTTAAATGTTACCATCTAATCTGCCGTGGTGGTGCATGCCTGTAACCCGAGCACTCAGGAGGCTCAGGCAGAAGGATCATTCAAGGCCAGCCTGAACTGTATAGTGAAACCCTGTCTCAAAACAAACAAACAAAAAATTATCACCTAAAGGTTTTCACAGTGAAAACTGAACCATTTAAAAATCTTTCCTTGGAGGCCTGACAGTACACACCTGTAATCTCAACAGTAGGGAGGCTGAGGCAGGACTGTAAACTCAAGGCCAGCCTGGACTATATAAAGACCTGTCTCGAAACAAAACAAAACTTTCCTCATGACCAATATAATCAATTTTCAAATTATTAAGCTATTATCTTCCATAATGTTTGCAAAACAACTAAATCCAAGATCTAGTTCTTCTTTCCAGTTAGGTGAAAGATAAATTGTGCTGCTAGACAAGCTAAATAAGTGTGGCAGTCTCCCTGAGAGGACTCGGATCCCTGGTGTTCACTGGAATCACAGAGTTCAGCCCAGGCAACAACACCAACAGCAAAAGCTCACTACACACTTCTAAAGGCCTAGAGTTCTGTAAATGGGTCAGTCTCAGTTTCTCCCCTATTCTTACACGCATACATGTGCATACACACCCCTGAAACATGGCTTCAAGGTCACATCCCATCATAACTGTCCTCTCTTCTCAAGCACGATCAGCCAACCACTAAAAGGAACCCTGTTAGTTAAGACCCAGATATTCTGTCTTTCAATTTGATACAGTGCATAAGTTGCCTCAGAATCCTGAACTTTGACATTCCAAAGGCTTCTTTCTGGATCAATAAGGAACTGGGGTAGAAAAATCTATTCTCTGAAGGTTTATAGCAGTTTTGAGGTGAGAAAAACAAAATAATTCCATGTAAATTATAACTAGATGTATTTATCTCAGGTAGATAGTATATAATTTATATTACCACTAATTCTCTTCTATGATTTTTTTAAACTTTCATTTCAAAAACATTTGTACAATGATTCCAAAAGTAAGGGCTGGTGATATAGCTCAGTGGCATAAGCGCCTGCCTAGCAAGCACAAGGCCCTGAGTTCAATTCCCGGTACCAAAAAAAAAAAAAAATGATTCCAAAAGTAATGCCTGAGGAGACCCTGATAGACAGCAAGAGGTTAATTTTGATTAACACAGGTGTCACTTTAACTTGGTCTTAAACACCCAGCAGAAAACAATAAGCAAAAGACGTATGAAAACCATACCACAGTAATAAAAGTGAGATATAAAACAGGGCTCCAATTCCTGACCTCTGGCAGTTTCCAGCTCTACCAGTAGCTGACCACTGTTAGGGTTCAATGAGGCTAAAAAACTATGGAGGAAGCTATAAAAGCTCAACAGAAGTCTTTAAATTCCTTAGCTAAAACTGTCCTTCAAAACCACCAAACTCTCCATCTTCCTACAGCTAAAACTAGACGGACTTATGGCAAGAAACATCACATCTACAGATAACCTCTTCCAGTAGAGGGGTCTAAGAGCTACCTGGGCACAATCACTATTCCAGTCCCTGAAGAGCAGTTCCTAAACGTGGCTTTTCCCCAACCTGCCTTTCTATTTCTGTGCTCACACTTTGATTATACATGCAGTAATTTCTTCAAAAAATGTGTTTATTCTTACCTAGAGGCTTCCAATCTCCACGCGACCATGTGGACAAAACCAACAAATGTGCCAGACTCCTTTTACCAGGATCCACTAGACCAACCATGTGAAGGGAGCTCATGACTCCTGAACTGCACCATGACTTCTATTCAAGGCCCATTAGATTAGCTCTCTGGAGAAGGGCCCTGACCGTGGTCTCCCCTACACTGACCCTTCTCAGCTTGAGGCAGCTGGATGAAACCTATGCCCGTTCTTCCCTAACAGCAGTTAGGCATACCCCTTGGGTGGGGGCAGATATTATAGACAGCTAAGTTAAGTAGAAATATTACAGGCAGTCAGATAGGTTAGGGCCCTTGAGAGAGTCAGTGCAGAAGATGAGAACACATCAAAAGACTAAGCCTAAACTACTAATGCTAAAGTTAAGACTAAGACGAAGACTAAGACTACTAAATCCAAAGACAAAACCACAGATTATTGACCAATTTAATGATGTCATCCATATGCCCTTGCAGTATTAGTCAAGTGGCTATATTTGTAATTTTATTGGTTGATTATAATTTGACCTACATTGTACCCACCTCTCGTGACATTACTCTATAAAAGTTTCTCAGGGAAGTGGGCTTGTTGGCAAACCATTTGGGACCCCTCCTGTCTCTCAGGAGCTATTCCTCTTCCCCATTCCAATTCCCCTATAAATTTTTCTACTCTTAAAAAAATGTGTATTTGCAGTATATAATCATTACATTCATTGTGACAGTTGATGTGTGCATAACACATCTTAATTCTTTTTATTTCCTCTTCCCTTCTCCCTCTCCTGAATTTCTTTGATTTTTATGACTACCTTCAGCTTTCCAAAATTCACATTTCCTATTTTCTCCTTGTTAACTAATGGTGGAGGTGAAAGAATTATGCAGAGGTTTACAGGTGTTCACCAGCTTGAAAAGAGGAGTTCCAAAACTCAAATAGTCAGCTGGTTGTTTAGAATTCAAGTTATTTTCCCACAGAAATAATGAAGTACAGTTGTTGCTCAGTATGTGTGAGGGGTGGGTTCCCAGAACTCCACATGGATATCAAAATCCAAGGATGCTCAAGTCTCTTACAAAAATACCATAGTATTTGCATATAACCGATGAACATCTTCCTTTATATTTCAAATAATCTCTACTTATAATACCCAGTATAATGTAAATGCTAAGTAAATAGTTGTTAGAGTACATTGTTTAGGGAGTAACTGCAAGGGAGAAAAGTCTGTCCATGCTCAGCACAGACCATTAGACTAGCTACATTTTCAATGAGAGCCTGGCTGAATCCATGGGCATGGAACCCATGGATATCGAGGGCTGACTGTATATGGTGAACCTATTCCCATACAGCCCACAAAGCTTATTAGAGCAACTTAAAAGTAACAGAGTTAATCCAGCCATACCTGATCACCATGAATGCCAGTCTAAACCTGAGTCTACTGTGCTACGCCAAGAATACATCTGACTGGTATGTCAGGCAGTCACCCCTTCGTAGCCTAAGTCTTGCCTACTGGAAGTGTAGGACAAAGTACAGGAGGTATTTCTGCTACAATGTGATACATGCATTCTTAAAAAAACTCACATCTTGCAAAATTGTACTCTAAAAATAACAGGGTTTCTGGACCACTCAGACTCCATGTAACTTTGTAACCAGAGCACTAACCAAAAGGATAATTAGTATCTAGGGAGATGACTTGGACAGTCCAGGCGAGCAGCTTGGCTGTGGCTGCTGCAAGGGATATTAAACATGCAAATGACAACAAAGTGGCAACACTGGCTTACAGACACAAGGCGGTTCCGAGTCAGGGGGCTGCTGTTAAGGTAGACACAGAAGGTGGCCCGTGCCAGAAGCCCTGAGTACTACGGGGTTGGTGGTGCCCACTCCAGAGAGGGAACCCTGGGCACCGGCTCTCATTTTAAATGTCCTTGAAGGAGTAGAAAGTACATCTGCTGCCTGTGAGGGCTCTTTCCTTTCTTGCTGAAGGCTGTAACTCTACTGCTATTCCTACTTTCTTGCCAAAGACAAACTGCCTCTGAATCAACTCAGCCTCTAGGAGACACTGACATCAGCCCTCTGCTTCTCAGTTGAACTCACTGGTGTTTGGAACCGAGAGCAGTGGCAGATCACACTGTTCTCCATGAGCTTGTTGGTTCCTCAGGCTCTTTCCCCAGGCAGACAAGGCTCCTTCGTTTCTAACATGGTAAGAGGTGCAGCCACGCTTTTGGAGGTAAAGTCTATCAACAGCCAGGGCAATTCTGGGGATTCTGCAGATTCTACTTAGTCATCAGACATGATTCTTAGTCTCATTCAAAGTATGCTAATCCTAGGGGATCCATCTGATTTCTAGATGAGCCCTGTCCAATAGAGACGTACATGAAGTTTTGTGGTAACCATATTAAAAAAGTAATAAAATCCCAAAATATACAGTAGTATATTTTATCTGACCCAATACAAACCTAAACTATCATTTCAACATGTAAGCAATACAGTTTTGTTTTTTGTGTGCTGAGGATTGAACTCAGACTTTGTACATGCTAATAAGTACGTGTTCTATGACGGAGCTGCACCCCCAGTTCATCAGCATGGAAATCATTAAAAAGACCTTCTAAGTCTTTATATGAAGTCTTCCAAAGCCAGTGAAATTTTACAATTATAATACATTTCAATTCAGAGTAGCAATATTTCAAGTACTAAACAGCCAAGAGTGGTCAGTGGTTACCACAGTTCCCAGCAGTTATATTCAGAGGCTCTCTGGATGTCGAAGTATCATAATGTGAAAATACATAATTCAAAGAAGACACAATTGAATGAAGCATAAAAATTTTTTTTTGAGTTCATAATTTTATATTCTGTGAAAGGGTACTTTTTGACTTGGTCAGTTTCTAGGCACACATATTAACCCTTAATTACCTAGAACATTCAGTTGACTAGAATGTTCTACTCCCTAACACACTCAGTGGACTTTTTTGTAGTACAGGTTAGATATAATTTTGTCTACTAAAAGTGTATAAATGACTTTTGGTATGCTGTTATTCTTTTAATTGTGATAAACTGAATTTAATTGTGATAAATTTAATTGTAATTTGTCCTATTTACCATTTTAAGTTTACAGCTAAGTGGCATGGATTAAATCCATGAGATTGTGCAACTACCAACCACTATTTCCAAAACATTTTCATCTATTCAGACAGAAACTCTAGGCATTGCATCATAATTCCCCATTCCCCCTGCTCCTAGCCTCTAGTAATCTTTATTTTCTCTATGAGTTTGCTTATTCTTGATGTTCCATCTGAATAAAAACACACAATATCTGTCCTTTTGTGTCTACTTTGTCTTCAGGACTGACGTATGTTGTAGCATATATCTCAACTATATTCTGTTTCCTGGTCAAATAACATTTCATTGTATGTTCATGGCACATTTTGTTTACACAGTCCTCTACTGATGGACACTTGAGCTTCTTATTTTTGGATGGTTTGTTTTAATAAATAATGGGTTGTTGAGTACTTCATTGGGTGAGAAGTTTTAAGGAAGGGAGAGAACAATCATGTTGCCAACACTGTGGGTAGAGTTTCACAAGGCAGCCATTCTCCCAACTTTGCTTAGTTAAGATTAGGAAATAAATAACAGTACAGTGTTGACAAACATCCTGGCATTAATATCACGGCATTAGGACCATGGGTGCTGTATTATCTGCAATTACAAGTCAAGCTCATTTTTGCACAAGCTTCCGAGAAACCTCCCTTCCTTCTGCTTTCTGAAATTGGAGTGTTTCTAGGGTAACACTTTGCTTCACAAAATGTTTTGGAATGTAGTAAATACCTCACTACCCAGTGTATCCCCCTCTGTTCAAATTCTCTACCTCCTAATGGTAAAGTCAAACACTTTAAAAATGGCACTGCTACATGGATGAAAGATATACAAACTTCCCTCTACTTTTAAGATAAAAAGAAACATTTGAAGGAAAAAAATTCTAATTCTAATGCTTGTTATTCTCTAACATCTGCTTTAAGTGAGAAAACACTTTATAGGTTCTTTTTCTTTTCCTAACTTTTTTTTAATTTCTCAAACAAAAATAAAGAAGTTCCAATTCATTTTGTAAGTTTTATTATGGTAAAACAAGATGTAGAGCAAATATCTCACAGTACCAAACAGAGTTAATTAATTCCAGTATAACTCACTCACATTAGGCCAGTGCTTGCAAGCAGATGTGCTGGCTAAATATTTCAGGTCAATCTTAGCACATTATTGCAAATAACCTCCCATTCCTCAGAAAAAGTCTGGCACACAGCTTGCAATCTACAGCAAACAGCTCAGACACATGGAAAAGTAGAATTTAACATCTCCTGATTTGTGTTCTCCATTTATTTCCAAACCGTGCATCTAAATAGAAAGAAAATGCTCCCCTCCTTTGTACTCACATATACAATACTAAGTATTAACCACCAAAATAAAAGATGAGAAAGCAATTTCAAATGCAGTTACCACAAATGTGTTGTGGGAACTTTCACCTTGTTTCTCATAAAATAGAAAGTGTACTTCATGTTCCTTTTGAGTTCTAATGACCAATGCATTTAAACTATTAACATTTCATTTCCAACACGTGTCTGTTTCAGAGCTAGCAGCTGGACTATTTATTTTGCTAGCTGGTGATAGAATTAAATACAGAGTCTTTGAAAACATTTACAAGCTTTTGCTCTAACCTTCTGTGTACTTTCCAAATTAAGCTACTTTGATTTTTATTAGCTAAAGGTTTACATACTGCAATACTAACACTGTTACCTTCAGAATAAATTGTTTATAGCTCAGGTGCGGTTTAAAACATTTTCCTCCATGGAATACCCTGGAGATTGAGGAGACGAAAGTTGAACTAGTTCACTCTGGATCAACAATTTTCCTTTGTGAATCAAACAATATTAAGGCCACACAGATATGGAGGCAGTCAAGGAAACCACTTGTGAAAATAATGCTAATCTTCTACAAAACCACAGGCTTCCTCTGTTAGTTCCCATGTACTTTATAATCATCAAAGCATTATTCTCACATTGCACTCTTAAGGTATATTTTTTGACACTAAACAAGGTATGCACTTGGACTCGAGACGACTCTGAACTCATCATTACTTCTTCACTTACTAGTTGCATAGTCTTATCCACAATTTAACTAGCTCTATAAAATAAACCTGAGAATTTCCATTTCATAGCTTTATTATCAGCACTTGTACTAAACAGATCTTTCTTAGGGGTTCTAGATAAAATCAAAGATCCTGTATCACAAGCAGTTCTCAACATCTTCAGCCCATAATGTCACTCATTAAACTCAGTCCTCCATTAACTCAGTCCAAACTCTCTAGTGGCTCTACTGAAGATGAAAAGTCCAATCAATTTAGTTCCTTTTTAACAGACTGTAGTGATGGTTTCATAGGTGTATAATTATTTCCAAACTCAGCAAGTTGTATACATTAAATCTGGACTTCCAGGAAGACGGCAGAGTGGTGAATAGCAGAGAAACAGCCTCTCAAGATTTGGTGTCCAGATGTTGGAATAGAGCAGAAAGGGAGAGATGAAGGAGGGAAGTGGGTCCCCAGGACCCAGCAAGGATCTGAAGCAACAATTGAAGCCCACAGTGAGAGTAAAGAGAGGGACTTCAATGCAGAAGGAAGTGGCAAGGGCACTTTCTCCCTAAGGCCTGACTCACTGTGTGGGAGATGCAGCTCAAACCTGGAAACACACGGTATTTACTGGTGACCGCAAAGGCCTCCATGGAGAAACACCAGTGGAACACAGCAATGGATGCAGTGGACTATAGTGGCTGGTGAGTTATTTGGGTTCAGATGCTCCCCAGGAGAGGGTGATGGGCTGGCAGCCATCTTGGAGAGGGGCCAACTGAACTCATAGCTCAGAGCAGTGTGAGAAGGGCTCCACCTATCGGCTTCCAGCATCAGGGTAAGGCAGAACCTTGTTCAAGACAGCAGGAGGAGAAGGAGCTGACTTCAAGACAGCAGGGAGCCAAGTTTGAACTGGCAGGAGGCACAATGAGTGCTTCAGGCTAAACAAATTTGGTTCTAGCCTCCCGGCCAGAAACCAGCCTAAACGTCAATGGAACTAAAGGTGGAGGATTGCTGGGATTACTCACTATCCTACCTAAAAGCCACTGCTGGCTTGCTGGGATTAATCAACATGGTTCTGGACTGTCTGTCTACTCTGTCTACTAGGGATGACAGAGACATGCCATGAAGCAGATGCTATTTTTTTCTTCTTTTCTTGTTTTTGTTAGTTTTTATTTTGTTTTCTTTTTTTCTTGATTGTGTTTTCTTGTTTTTATATGAGCATGACCATTGTTTCTAGTAATTTTTGTTGCTGTTGTTTTGGCTTTTATTTCCTCCTTTTCTCTTCCCCTCCTTTTTGTTCACCTGTTCAAAGTTCATGTAATCTTCCTTTGTCCTTCAGTCTTGCCTCTAATCTTTTCTTCTATTTCTCTATTTTTTTTTCCCCGAACCCCTTTTAAATTTTCTCCCCTGAGGGGAAAATCTCCATGTTGAGGGCATATGTACTACACAATTTTCTGTTTGTTTTAGATTTTGTTATATAGCCACAAATATAGTTCGTATGATAAAAGGTAGAAAAATCAGTACCACAGCATGTCATTTTCTAGGCTGTGTGTGATGCTATTGTTATTGCTAACTGTACAACTTTAGCCAACGTGACATAATTGTTTTAATCAGCTATTCCTCTGGTATGCCAGGACTGAGATTGCCTAAGGGTTATAAACAATAGTATACGCCATGCCAAAGAACCAGGGGCTGGGGCAAATAGGCAGCAACTTCCCACCTCCAATAAATTGAAGAGATAGGACCTTGCACCAGACTCAAACCCCAAAAGCCAACTACACCTGGAAGAAACCTCTGAACGGTAGATGTTTCTTAAAGGTTCTAAATACCAGCAATAAAGCTACCTGTCATAAGCAGTTTACAAGCATCAACCCAGGAATTAAACTTAAAAAAAGAAAGAAAATGAGAAGACACTTAAGCAAGATACAGCCTGAGACTTCCAGGTCACCAAAGGCAAACCAAGGGGGCAATGAGGTGAAACAATCAAAAGCCACCCACCTGGAATCTCTGAAGTGGTAATAGCAAAAACAACAAAGCAGATGAACAAGGCTCTAGAAAAAAATCAAAAAATAATTTCTCAGATAACTACAGAGAGAGTGACCATAATGAAAGATGTGGTGACTCTCAAGTACATACAACTAAAAAAAA
This sequence comes from Chinchilla lanigera, assembly GCF_000276665.1. Taxonomy (NCBI): domain Eukaryota; kingdom Metazoa; phylum Chordata; class Mammalia; order Rodentia; family Chinchillidae; genus Chinchilla; species Chinchilla lanigera. Next base: position 7,634,319 of record NW_004955467.1, on the reverse strand, counting down.
TAGAGGAGCTCAGGAAAATGATGGAAACCATAAACACCAACATAGGAAAGAAATGGAATCCATGAGACAGACTCAAACAGATACCCAGGAGATTAAAAATTCCATTGAAAGTATACTCAATAGAATAAGCTAATATGAGGACAAAATCTCAGATATCAAAGACAGGATTGTGGTTAGCAATCATGGAAAGAAAGATTTCTGAAAAAATAGCAAGAGACAATGAAAAATAAACCCAATAGCTGCTAGATGATGCAAAGAAGAATAACATAAGATTGATCAGAGTCAATGAAAAAGCAAGAGATAGTGCAAGCAACATAAGAACCTACTCACAGAAGTCATGGCAAAAAACTTCCAAAGCATGGAAAAAGAATTTGACACAGAACTCCAATTAGCAATGACTAAAAAAAACTACACCAAGCCATACTGTAGTCAAGATTCTAGAAATTCAGCAAAACAGAATATTAAAAGCTGTTAGAGAAAAGAAATAAATCACCTACAAAGGAAAGCTCATCAGAATCACAGCAGACTTCTCAACACAAATCCTCAAATCAAGGAGAGCTTGGAGTGAAGTATTTCAAGTTGTAAAGGAAAACAACCTCCGACCCTGACTGACATACCCTGTAAACTGTCTCTCAAAATTGATGGAGAAATAAGATACTTCCATGACAACACCTGAAGAAATTCATGACCACCAAACCAGCACTCCAAAAATGTCCTGAAGGCCATTCTAGAAAGAGATAACAAGGGCTCAAACTCCATGAACCCCCACAGAATGAATCCACCAGCCAAGGTAAGCAATTAAACACAGGGGTGGGAAAGGGAACCAATAACAGGAAAATAACATGATAAAGATAACTCAATACACATCAATTATTACCATCAATGTTAATGGTCTCAATTCACTAATCAAAAGAAACAAATTGCCAGAATGGATGAAGAAGCAAATACAACAATATCCTGCATACAAGAAACACATTTAATAAAAAAAAAAGAAATTCACAGACTAAAAGTCAAAGGATGGAAAACAACATTCCATGTGACAAGAACTCAGAAAAAAAGCAGGGGTAGCTATTCTATTTGCAGACAAAGTGGATTTCAAGCCAAGACTGGTTAAGAGAGACAAAGAAGATCACTACATCCTTATAAAGGGAGTAATCCAAGAGAAAGAGATAACAGTCATAAATATATGCACCAAATACTAGCACACTAAATTATATAAGACAAATATTAACCGATATAAAAAAACAAAAAGCACTAGTAATACTCAACATTCAAAAATCAATAGCATTCCTATACACAACAAATTCACTGAGAAATAAGTTAGGGAAATAATACCTTTCACAACAGCATCCAAAAAAATTAAATACCTAGGATTCAGTCTAACGAAGGAAGCAAAAGACCCTTATGTTGAGAACTACAGTACTCTGCAAAAAGAGATAGAAGAGGATATCAGAAAATGGAAAGATATCCCTTGTTTTGGGGTAGGAAGAACGAATATAGTGAAAATGGCTATACTTCTAAAATTGTTCCATAGATTTAATGTGATCTCAATCAAAATACCAGTAGCATATCTCACAGAATTAGAGAAAACAATCCTAAAATGCAGTTGGAACCAGAAGAAATATAGAATAGCAAAAGCAATTCTGGGCAACAAAGGCAAGGCAGGGAACATTATAATCCCTGACTTGAAATTATACTATAGAGCTATTGTGATTTAAAAAAAAAAAAAAAAAAAAGAATAGCATAGTGCTGGCAAACAAACAATGGACCCTAGGATCAATGGAACAAATTAGAAGATGCAGGAACAATTGCAAACATACTCAGCCACCTTATCTTTGACAAAAGATCCAAACATCTTCACTGGAAGTAAGATAGCTTCTTTAATAAATGCTGCTGTAAAAATTGGCTCTGCACATGCTGACGATTAAAATTGGACCCATATCTTTCACCATGCACTAAACTAAAACTGAAATGGATCAAAGATCTAAACATTAAAACAGAAACACTAAATCTGCTGGAAGACAGAATAGGTAGAACTCTTGAAGACACTGGGGTAGGCAAAGACTTTATGAACAATACTCCAATTGCACAGGAACTATCGCAAAGATTCAATAACTGAGATCTCATCTTATTAAAAAGCTTTTGCATGGCAAGAGAAACTATCAACAGAGTGAAGAGACAGCCCACAATGTGGGAAAAAATATTTGCTAGCTGTTCTTCAGATAAAGGACTAATATGAGAATATATAAAGAACTCAAAAAATATCAAACACCCCAAATTTAAGGATACAATTCAAAAATGGGCATCTGAAATGAATAGACACTTCTCAGATGGAGTAGAAAAAGCAAATAAATGCAGAAAAAAATGTTCAACATCACTGGTCATTCCAGAGATGCAAAGTGAAACAATGCTGAGATTCCATCTCACTCCAGAAAGAATGGCCACTATCAAGAAATCAACCAATAACAAATGCCGATGGGGCTGTGGGGAAAAAGGAAACTTCTCCGCTGCTGCTAGGAGTATAGATTGATGCAGCCACTGTGAAAATCAGTGTGGAGAGTCCTCAGAAAACTAGAATTGGAGGTTCCTTTTGACCCAGCTATTCCCCTTCTGGGTATCTTCCCAAAAGTAAAAACATCATACCACAGTGATATATGTTCACCTACATTTATAGAAGCATAATTTTTAATAGCTAGATCTTGGAAACATCTAAATACCAATCAACTGATGTATGGATAAAGAAGATGTGGCATTTTTATACAATAAGGTACTACTCTGCTATAAAGAAGGATGAGCTTGAGACATTTCTAGCTAAATGGATGCATCTTGAGACCATACTCTTTTTTTTTTTTTTTGGTCTTTTTGAGACAGGGTCTTGCTATGCAGTTCAGGCTGGCCTTGAGCTCACTTTGTAACCCAGGCTGGTTTCAAACTTGCCATGATCCTCCTGTCTCAGTCTCCCAAGTGCTGGGATTACAGGTGTATACTACCATGCCTGGCTGAGACCATACTCTTAAGTGGCTGAGACCATACTCTTAAGTGAACTAAATTGGGCACACATGTTTAAATACTGCATTGTTCCTCTGGTGTGAGAAACTGAAAGTGTAAATAAGGACCAAAATGTGTAATAGCTACTGGGAATGGGAAGAAAATGCTCAAATAAGAAAAGGAACAAGGGAGGTGGAGGGGGAAAGGAAAGAAAGGACAAGAAAAAAAGAGAATGGAAGGAAAAAATGCAAACACAGCTTTTGTAAATAAGGAGGGGCAAGGGGGTTGAAGGGATGGGAGGGGAATGGGAATACCAAGAAGCAAGATATATCTTGTACAGGTACAAATTCCCTATGATGAATGTTACCATTATGTATACATTAAATCTGTACAGCCTTTGATGTGTGGAAAAAGAAAGATTAAAACACACACATTCACACACAGAAATCCACCTTCTCCTTCCTCTAGAAGATACAAAATTAAATATATAAGTTCCTGGGGTCAGAGATATTAAAATGGGGGATCCAAAATAGCACACGTTCAATTACTGCATAGAGTATTACGGGGTCCCCAAGAAAAGAAACAACTGTTCTAAAACAGTGGTGAAGAATTTTATGGAGAAGATGGTACCTGAACTCTGACAGTGTCTTTGAGATAAGAAAGGCAGGAAGAACACAATATGCAGAGGGAGTAACCTATGAGAAGGTAAAGAGTTGTGAAATGTTTTGTTGTAGTCAGTGTTCTACAGAATAGATGAGGCTGCCTGGAGCCGGAGTCAGGGGCTGCAGGATGCCAAGCTCTGAACGCTGCTATTGTATCCTGAACATGACAGAAAGCCACTAGAAGTTTCTAGCCTCAAAAAAATGCAGGTTCATTTTTAAAGAAGCTAATTCTATCAGCAGAGGGGGAGACAGACTACAGCACTGAAAGACAAGTGGCAGGACAAGCAGCCAGGCACAGTAAGGTGTCCAAAGGGAAAAGAGAGGGTCCCCAATCAGAGCAGAGACAGGAGGAATGGGCAGAAAAGATGTGAGAGGACATAAACTGAACTGAGTGAGTGCAGATATCTAACCTAGAAGATATGCTGGACATGATACCCATAACCAGGAGAGTGAGTGTAAGGAGGATGACAGGTGGTGGTGAGGATACAGATCTACATTTGTAGATATCTTGTACCTAAAAGCCCCCTCCAGGAGCAGACGCTGAGTGAAGTTGGAAATATGGGTCTGGAATTGTGGAAAATATTTCCTGAAACATTATTAGCACCTGCATAAGGTTAGAGCTACAGGAACGTACTGGACAGTGGTGGAGAACCTATGGCACACATGTTATTTGTTTTCCTTTTAAGACAAAAGATTTTAATGTATGAGTTGTTTTTTCTGAACTAAAACCTCACTGTCACTGAAGTAGGATGTGCATTGTACCTCAGTAGGACAGGACCCCAATAAGACCATGAAAGTGAGAGAAAATCAAGGACAAAGCCCTCCTCAGACCATGAATGACATGATGCATACCTGTATGAATCAGGTGGCACTTATTCATATACATGTTGCCTGTTATCAGTATTCAGCAGCACTGTAAAAACATACCGTCTCTCCACTGAGATTAAAAATCTAAAACATTATTTCCACTGTTTAAAGAGCCCCTAGTACAGTAATAGGTAAATAAAAGATACATGTTAAAGTGCAATAGAAGTTTACAATAGGGGAAGAAGATTGGGGCAGGATTTTAAAAGGCTTAAATAACTGTCCCTGGAATTTTAACTTTACCCTTTACGTAATAAGGGAACAAGCAAAATTTATTCTGAGCTTGGAAATTACACAACAAAAAATGGTATTTTTAAAAGTGTATGAAGTAATTCGTACATTAACTAGCTTGATTCAACCATTCTACAATGCATTCATATTTTAAAATGTGTTATATATGATACGCTCTCTCAATTTAAAAATTTAATACACAAAAAAAAAATCAATAAGAAGAGAGAACGTGGCATGTAAAGCAGAAGAAAAACAGAGATTCTGTGGGGAAAGGCCCCATGACAAGTAAACTATGAGAATCAAGTCATTGGTCCTGTGGAAGGTTAAACCAAAGAAGACATAATCCAGCAGGTCAGCACATGGAACAATAAAACATGGGCCCTGAAATTTTTTTATGATAAAACATTATTTTTTGACTGACACATAGTATCTGTACATATTTATGAGATATAGTGGGATATTCTGATTCCTATATACTCTGGGTAATGATAACTGGGGGTAGTTAACATATTCATCACCTTTCAACTTTCTTCACTGCTTTTACTGAGTAAATTCAAAATCCTTTTAACACTTTGAAATATGTAGAGCACTATTATTACTATTCTTTTCAGTGGTAGAGATTAAACTTCATGTATGCTAGGGCAGCTCTCTACCGAACTACACTCCCTGCCTCTATCACGCAGTATTATTAACATGTTTTCTAAAAAGCGTTCCTCCTCTGACTTACCAAATAACAGATAACCATAATAAACCCAAGATTTGCATGAAAGACAAGTGAGAAGTGAGCAGGAACACGGGAAGTGTGAGTATGTCTGAGTATCTAAAATTATAATTTTGAATAATGCCAACACAAGCACAAACACAAACATACACACATGTGCACACACACTGAGGGTAAGATCACTAACATATCTGAGACAGAATCCAGACTCTGAACTGCTTAGGTTTTTAGATTCACTGTAACAGCTACGATGACAAACACCTTAACATGGTAGATGCTGAAGAACTCTCTCAAAGCCTGAAAAGCTGAAAGATGTTTGGCCTGTATCACCACAGCCTAGCTCTGGATGGAGAGATCCAGGCAGATTTACAAAAGAAAAAGCAGCATTGTTTGTACTCTGTCTCTCACCATCTGTTCTTCCCCTAAGCTGGTGGAATGAAACAAATTCTCTGGGCAAGATATTGGTTCACATTTTTCAAGTGCTGACTCCTGGTTCGGTTACAGAGCTGAGGTCAGAATTCTCGTGTCCTTTTCCAGCCAAACTGACTTTAGGACAGGCAAGCAATCACAGAATCCTCTTCTGCACAATAAATATGAACATACTTAACCTCCCGGGGGCATTAGGAAGCATAAATCACGTCTTTAAAGGCCAGTGACAAGCTGAAATGAAAAGCATTCAAAAGTAGAAAAATATAGTAAGACCACTACTATGGGCTTTTACTGGATTTTGAGAAGATAGCTGTATTGTTAACTTAATGAATTTTATGGTTTTAAAATTCATTGACAGCTAAATATCAGGTTGTTGAAATACTCCACAGCTCACTCATCTGTCTAACCATGCTACAATCTCTAACATTTATTGGCTTTTCGAAATGGCTAGTTTTTTTCTTCTTTTTTTTCCCCAAAGGTATTTCTTAAAGGAGCCATTTAACAAAAGGTTTCACTCGTCAGGGCCTACAATGACTTGCAGCTGGTAGATCAGACTACAAACATACACCTATTCAGAGGGCTGATAAAACATATCTTAAGGATGGGATGCAGAAGAAATTACCACAAAGGGAAAACAAGAATGGGAGGGATTATCTTTTAACTGGTTTGTTAGTACACAACTGAAACTGTGGAGGCCTGAAAATTACAGCATTTTCAGCACACACAAGTAATACTAAGTACAAATTAAATTATATCTTTATTTTATTTAACATTGGGCATTGATAGTTTCTTATCCTGGTACAGAGGTGACCAGCTACTGTGCCAGTGAAGAGAGGTGAATTCAACTGATGCACACCTCTCAGACTAGGCCTCCTGTCTAAACACGGCTGGGTGCCTGCCTTCAGGGCTCATCTTCTCCCTTTTCCTTCTCATTGTCAGTTAAAAGTGCTAAGCTGGCAGATATTTCAACCACCAGCCCAGCCTCTTCCCAGTTTGGGAATCAACTTCTTTTAATGCTCCCAGCTTAACTTCTGCTGGCTTGCAGCCACTACACTAATTTTAAATCATTAGAAAGTTCTTCCTCCAGTAAAAATCAAACTGGCCCCCAGCTGTAGGTCTTTATTCTAGCCTCTGAAGCAAAGTAGAAGCAGCTTGTCTTTGTTTCTAAATATGTGATAGTTTCTCCTCTAGAGCAGAAGAGAGGTGGGTGTTGGGGATTGAACTCAAGGCCTGTCAAGCATGTGCTCCACCACTGAGCTGTGCCTCCAGCATCATTCCTCCTTTTCCCCTCTTAAATAACCTTCCCAGTCAAGTATGTTCTAGGGACCAGTATCTGCGGCATCGTCTGAGAGCTTGTCAAGAATGCAGACTGCCGAGCCTTACACTGGACCTCCTGAAACTGAATCTGGATTTTAGAAGAGTCCCACGTAATTCATAGGCACATGGAAGTCTGGGGCATGCAGCTTTCAGACCAGCAGTTGGTACACATTTTCTGTAGTGGACCTGAGAGGTAAATATTTTAAGCTTTTCAGGCATAAATGCAAACATTCAACACTGCTGTTGTGGTGCAAAAGCAGCATAGATACTGGGAAAATGTAGTCAAACAAGCACGGTTATATTAGAAAGTAATACCTTATGGACACTGAAGTTTGAATTTCATATAATTCACATCACACAAAAGGGTACTGTTTTGACTTTTTTCCCAACCACTTAAAATTTTTAAAAAGTTCTCAGCTCCCAGGCTGTATAAAAATAGGCAACATGCTGTAGTTTGCAGGCCCCTGCTCTACACTCTGGTACTTCACCTGACACTATTTGCCAGTTCTATCTGAGCTCAGTCCCCAACTCTATAGATAACACACAGTATTCTGGTTCATTAATGCGGCACGTGTAACGGAATCAAACATGACAGATGTAGCAAGAGATTTACCTAGCTCTTGTGAGGTATACCTAGATACATGTAGTTCAGTGGTATACCATATGATCAGCATGTATGAGGTCCTGGGTTTGAGCCCCAGCACCAGGGAGGGGCAGGGGAAGGGGAAGGGGAAGGGGCAGGGGCAGAGGCAGTTTCAACAATACTGAATATACCAAGACCATTGTGTCTCAGGATTCTAACAGTTATTCAATACCTAATATGATACTTATTTTAACATAGCAGTGTACAATGCAAGTGTATAATACCATTATAAACAGCTAAAAATTGATGTCATTTTGCAAGATGAACTTATATCTTTAATAGCTGTGTTTTCTCCACAGAACAGTAGTTGGTTATTATCATCATTGTATTTTCCTCCATGTAAGTTCTGCAATTTTTATCAGGAAGCACTGTCAATCTTCCTCTCCGGGGTAATGGGGAAGCCTGGAGATGGGGCACATTCCTACAATCATTTTCTTCCTTTTTAATTCTTACCCCAGTGTCCTCTAGTAAAAATGAAAAATAAGATCCATGGCAGAGGATACTGTAATTACATTCCTGTTCATATGGGATGTCTCCAATCCTGGTTAGGATGGACAGGGTAGATTGAGTATGATAGTGACACACACTAGTTCATTTCTGCAACCAGGGAAAATCTCACTGGGAAAGGGATAGTATTTGTATTAGTCAGCTTTCCCATTTCTGGGACAAAATACATGATACCTGGAACTCAGGGGAGAAAAGGTTTATTTTGGTTTCAGAGGCTCCAGTCCACCCTTATCTGGCTCCAACACATAAACAACATGGCGAAAGGACACAGCTGAGGAAAGCTGCTCACCGCAGGGCGTCGGGAAAGCACAGAGAGGAGCCAGGGAGACACACAGTCCTGGCATCACACCCCGATCCTCTCTTTCAGTTAGGTCTCGGACCCTCGGAGCCTCCTCAGGTTAGTGCCCTCACTATCCAATCACTTCTCCAGAAGTCTCAATCCAGACCAGGTGACAATCAAGATGAACTGACGCACAGTGAGAAGGAAACACGGGAGAACTGAGAATTACTCTTGCAGTCTAATGGCTTCCAATCTGATGTACCCCTTCAGAGCCTATCTGAGAAACATTTAATCAGGGGACTTTAAAGATATTTCCCAACTCTAATGTGGAGACTCAGACAGATTACTGAGTCATGTGGGCTTCAAGGCTGGAAGTCATCTCTCATTTATCCCATCTCTCCAGTCCTTCTCGAGGGTACCCCTCCCCCTTCTTTCCATTCTTAGTGTTAGCACCCGAGGTAATGACTCAGCCCAAACTGACTGCAGTCATTCCCATTGGTCACTGGTACTCATATTTCATATTACTACCCCACTCAGTCCCGAATGAACCATGGTTCCTTCTTTTATCACAGTAACTGTCAGTCTAAATAATACTCATTAGTTGCCCAATAAATAAAATCTAAGTCCCAGAGCACTATTCCCCAAGCTATCACCTACTACTCTTTACTTCCCTATGACTGGTGCCCTCTCAGTCCTCAGAGCCCAGGGGTGTTTCACTCCTGTGCCTCCACCCTGCTCACTTGCTTCCCTCACATCCAAACAGGGCTCAACATTCCCACATGTGGCCAAATGGGAGGCATAAGCCTGTGCTTGGGTAAAAATAATCTAATCCTGAGTATGGAAGGGCAAATAAGTAGAACAAGACAGAATAGATTAAAACGAGAAGGAACCTTTAGAGGTAAAATACCGGTTGACTTTGTTAATCACGCTCTTCTGACTTTCCTAGGAGATAAGGGTGCTCCCTGGAGCTCTGCCCTAGCCCTCAGCTCTTCTCCGTGTGACCGCTGTCCATGTGCTGACTCTCAGGTCTAAACTTTCACTTACAGCTCTCTTTTGAGCTCAAGTCTCTGAAACAGGATACAGTCCTAACATACGTAACCTGAGAGGACCTCAGGCATCCTTGAGCTCAATGTCATCTCATCTTACCTCCGTCTAGGGGTTCCTTTTCCTAAACGCCCGGTATCAGTAGATGGCACTGTCATCTCTGTAGCTGAACAAGGTAGCGTCCAATCATTGACCAAGTCTTAATGATTTTGCCACCTCGCACATCTGTCTACTTCCCTCCTTATCTTCTCACCTCAACACCAGTACGAGCTTGTGACGGAACTATTTCAACCAACTCCTGCCTGGTTTTCCTGTACTTCATCCTAACCCCTACTTACTCATGATCCACATTACCCTATATTTTCTTTATGTAAATTTCATTACGTCTGACACAAAAGACTTGCCTTGTACTTTTGCTTTCATCCACTAATCCTTCATAAATTATTCTGTTCATCGTATTTTCGGCTCTTCTAATGTGAAGTCTGTCTGCTAGGCCATGGTTTCGGAGTATATTGGTGCCTTTCTTCCACAACGGACCATAAGAAAGCTCATTCTTAAGTGGTTCACAAGTGGTAAGACGACATCACGTGTGTTCTGATTATCACTGACTCAGCAGAATTGCTTCCAGCCTGGACTTGGTCATTCTGTACTTGATAATGATAATATTAACCTCAAGCAAAGTTTCATAGCCTTTTTTCACAGCAGCATCACAATTTTGGTTTCATCGTGATCTCAGAAAAGTCAACTAACATCCTAACCCCTAGGATCTTCATTTTCTTTTTTTTTTTTTTTTTTTTTTTTTTGAGACAGGGTCTCGCTATGTAGTTCTGGCTGGCCTTGAGCTCGTGTTGTAGTCCAGGCTGGTCTTGAACTTGCAACAATCCTCCTGCCTCAGCCTCCGGAGTGCTGGGATTACAGGCGTGTGCCACCATGCTGGGCTCATTTTCTTATTTAACTGAGAAGTCTCCAAATATGGTAAAACTGGTATGATAAGCACATCATCTTTACTGAAGGAAAACTATCACCTTGTACATATGCATGTATATACACTCTCACGTACAAGTTTGTCTTTTTTTTTCAATGTAACTTCCTGACTTCTTGAAAATAATTTCTTTGAGATACTGGCTGTGAATCTTTGCATGAGCTATTCAATAGCTGGCTGTGTAAAGGCAGACAGATCTTTTGTCTTTACCCCCAAAAAGAATTGAAACAGATTCTTTCTTTCAAAAGTTGGCAGAGATCTGTGGCAGAGGGGTCCAGCTCATTTGTAGAGGCAAACATGTTGCTGTCTACCACAGATTGATCACCAGCTGGGAAGCAAGTCATTCCTCCGTAGGTCCACAATAACACTGGCTCTCTGCTGTGCTGCTGACCATCAGTGACAGATTGATGTGCAATTCTCTGAGCAGAGAAGCTGGCTCAAGAGAACTGGGGAAGCTAAGCAGGTTGCAAGTGTATTATTCATGTACTCCCTGCCTACAAAAATAAAGCTTCCCACCTTTCTGACCTGCATTTGGAGAACCGTTAGGGACTGAGCTTGCTTTGTGACTTAGAAGACTGCTTACAGCTTTCCAGAACAACATAAAAAATGAATACCTATTGGCACTTTCCAATGAATGCCAAAATCCACAAAGAGAATGACCAAGTGTTCTCCCAGCTTTTCCCACTGCAAGAGAGAAAGAGGAGACATGATATTTCATGTCACTGCTAAAGAGTTTGTTCTGTAAAAACAAATGAAGAGGTGCAGCACGTTACACCACTTATGGTCCAGGGTCTCAGGAAAAGAACAACATGTTGCAGGGTTTCTTTCAGAGTAAGAGAGTGGGATGAGGGCTCACAAAATGAAAAGCTTCAAAACACCAAGCAAGAAGACAAGGCATATAAGAAAAGTGATGTGCACGTCATAATTTTAAAAATAGATTGAGCTGGGCATGGTGGCGCACACCTGTAATCTCAGCACTTGAGAGGCTGAGGAAGGAGGATCATTGCAAGCTCGAGATCAGCCTGGGCTACAAAGTGAGCTCAAGGTCTGCCTGGACTACGTAGTGAGACCTTGTCTCAAAAAGACAAAAAAAAAAAAAAAAGATTAACCCAGTGAAATGTTTCATTTTGTATAAACTTAGGTTATTAAAACTTCTAAAGTTATTCACACACACACACATGCGTGCATATAACAAACTACCTACTTTTTAAACCATGGTGAAACCTTAAGTACACTTTTATTTCAATAGTTGTTTTCTGTACTTCTTTCTATCATGTTCCAATAAAACCCACTGTAACCGAAGACATTTAGCACAAGAAAATAGAAAAACTGCATAAAGTCAGGACTGCCTAATTTACTACTGTGTCACTAAGCCTAGAAGATTTGGCACATAATAGATCCTCACTAAATATTTGCTGACTGCCTAACTATTCACTGCAAGCCAATTTAGCAACACCATGACTTATTATTCTAGCCTAGTACAAGGCTTAATAATAAAAATTCATGAGCAATTTCCCTGTAACTTTCAAAAACCATTTTAATGAAGGAATACGATCATAGCTGCGCCACTCCTGCTATTACCACCTGGTCAACAGTTGAAACTATTAATGTGAATGAAAGCAGAATACCAAGAAGAAATTAACCTGTGGGATTAATTTCTTTGAGGCTAGTGAAGGGGAGGAAGCAAACTACTGTTTTCCCTTTCACGGGAGTGCTGTGTGGGTTACTGTCTACCCGGATAGAGAGGAATAAATATGTAGTAGTTAATGACGGGGAGAAGCAACAGGTTTCTGGCAGTAGTACAAAGCCAGGAAATTTAGCAGTTTCCAGAGAGTTGTATGTGCTTTTCAGTGGAAAGGTTTGTGATAGCACTTCCTAATGAAACGCCAAAATCCACACAGGGAATGACTGAGGAGCAGTTTTTTCCGTTTTCCCACTGAGAGTGAGAGAGAAGATACATGATGTTTCATGTTGCAGCCAAAAGAATTTGTTCTGTAACAATATATGGAGAGAGACAGCTTATTACACCACTTGTACTGCACTATTTGTGAACATTTTAATAGGTAATTAATCTTGATTTGATAGGATTTAAGATTTTTATTTTTTGGCACATATGCTCAAGCTATTATGTTATAAATCTCAGACATTTCAGCAAATGTCATCCTGATTGTTCCCCACAGCACAGAACACTACCAATGAAATATTCAAGGTCAAGAACTTGGATTCTTTACCCACTGTATTCAGGAAAACCAATTTATTGTTCTGTCTCAGAGAAGAGGGGTGATTTCTTTGGGACCTATATCATATTGGCAGTCAATCTAGAAAACTTATAATTACTTTTAGGCAATGGAGGTTTGTTAAGTGCATTAATCTGTCTCTGAGTTTAAACATAAACCTTGAAGTGATTACAATGAGAAAATTCAGAGTTCAGCATTTTATATTAAGAGAAGGAAGTGTGTGCTTAGTGTGTATGAATGGTACACAAAATCTTCTAACATAAAATTGAGAGTGTATTTTTGCACTGGCCTGGAGATAACATTTTAGGAAGAGGTTGAAATATTTTTAAAATAACCTTTATATTGAATGGTCCTAGTTTGGGCAAGGTAATTTTCATATAAATTTACTGGAACAATATATTTAATTATGTTTGACATTAAACCAAATCACTAAAAAGTCATTTAAACTGAACTAAACTTAAGCAATTTCTAAAACACATTTGATCCTCATTCATGGATTCCATAGGTAAATATGGCTGAGTTCCATATTTGTGAATGATTCCATGTTTATGAATGTACCTGCTTGCTGAAATTTATCTGTAACCCCCAAGACAACACTAGCAGAACTTTTAGAGTCGATTATGGACTTGTGTAGAGCTATGAGAAGGCTGAGTCACTGAGCCCGCTGTCCCCACAGAGGCTGAACCAGGCAACTCTATGCCTTCGTGTCTCAGCTTACACACTGGATGTAAACAAGTACGATTTGGTGGCCACTTTGTGGCTGTTCTTTTCACGCTTCTGTGCTTTTGTTGGTGGGTCTGCTTGTTTAAAATGGTCCGCATAGGGCTGGGGATACAGCTCAGCGGCCTAGCACCTGCCTGGCAAGCACAAGGTCCTGAGTTTGACTCCTGGTAACAAAGAAAAAGGTCCCCAGGTATAGCGTTCAAATGCTGTCTGGTGTTCCTAGCACAAGACAGCAGTGATGCTTCCCTTGTAGAGAAAACACGTATCTATAAGTTTTACTGAAGTTGCTGACCATGAGTGTGATGTGAATGAATCAACTATATTAACAGTAGAAGCATAAGAGGCAATGGTACACAGTAACTGGCTAACCAAAATGTTGTGAGCTCCCTTAATGCCATGAACCTCACCTCGGCTTCCCCCAGAACAGTAGCTTGGTCCTCGGTGCTCACAGAGACTTTCCAGAGCCTTCCAAACACAAATAACAAGCATTGGCTTATTTTCCAAAATGACTTCCATACAAAATTTTCACTGTTCAAAGAGAGACTGCTTTTAAAAAAGAGACTGCTCTTAAGTGAGCTCTCTACCTTGTAAAATGTATTTATGAAACAAAATTTTAAAAAGATACAAGGAATGCTTTAATTTTTTTATTAAAGTGAAAATACCAAGAGCTGGCAGGAACAAGGGGCAACTGAAATCCTCATACATCACTGATGGGAATGTAAATGGCCCAGTGACAAAGGAAAAAATCTGTCAGTTTGTTAAAAAAGGATACATACACTAATCATATAAATGAGCACTCCTACTCCCAGTTATTTACCCAAGAGAAATAAAAACATTTGTTCATGCAAAATCCCCAAAACAAATATTTGGCTTTAGTCAAAACTGTTCAAAACAACCCAGTGTCCTTCAACGGGTGAAAGAAGAAACAAATTGTGGTACATCCAGAGAATGGAATATTTGTCAGCAATAAAAAGGAACAAGGCAGGCACAGTGAAGCTCACCTGTAATTCCAGCTACTCAGGAGGCTGAGGCAGGAGTATCATAAATTTGACCCCAGCCCGAATAACTTAGCAAGACTTCATGATCATGTTTTATATCCCATTTTGGAAATGGCAAATCAGTGGGACCCAGGGGCTGACTACAAAGGGGCATGAAAGGCTGCTCTGATACAATATGCCTGTTCTATGTCCTCATTACGTATGTGTATCAAAGCTCATGCAACTGTTTAGAAAAAGAATGCAATCTGTTATGCACAAATTATAATTCAATAAGCCTAACACCAAAAACACAAGGTACTATAAAATGCTTTAATGAACAGATATTCCTTTAAATTCCCCTCTGATTTTACTAATGTTCACAAACTCATGGTTACCTAGCTAGTACATAATTTGATGATTTCATTTTGAAAATTTTCATTCATTTTACCATTCTAGCAAATACCAGCATGATGATCTGGCTGGGCAGACTCTATTAACTTCAAATCAGTATCTTTGCCCACTCATATGGCAGCTCTTCTCCCAAAGGGATTCCTTGGTGATAATGCCAGCATTCTGTAGGCATATCTACTTTACGTCACCAATGCAGGGAGTTCCGCCAATATCTTGAAACAGGTCTCTTTGTGGCCTTCCTGCACCAGAGGTGCTACTCCTGTCTCTTTCCAACAACAGGATAAAAAGGGATCCTGCCCCATGCTCAGCCCAGGAACCCAAAAATAAGCAAGACAGCCTCACTTCTGTCTGTGCCTCACTCTGTGTGGTGCCTACACAAACTTAATCACTAAAAGCGGGGATATTTTTAAATTCTCTTCTTAGTTTACACTGTCCCTTTCCCCCAGAATTTGTCTTCTGAAGTAACTTCTTCAAGCGTGAAAAAGCTGGAGCAGTTCAGAAAAGTTGGAGCTTGATTCCACTTAAATCTATCTTAGCATAGAGAAAAACGAGCCAATGTCCTTTTATCCCATCTTTCATCTCAGACTCTAAGTGTGCCATCGATGGAAACAGACATCCCAGTTTGAGAACTTAAACACAGCATAAGTTCAATTTTATGTATCTGTGCAAAGTTAGCCCTAGTTCCCTTTAGGCACGATGGTTTCCATAATTTTTCCAAAGAAAATGGTCCTTCTGACGTAGATATGGCCCCTGACAAAGTTCATGGTATCGAATGACTTCTGAAACTAAAGATACTATGTACCTTCAGGCAGGTTAAGAGCCACTAGAATGAAAGTTTCATTTAGTTCTCTAAGAATCCATGCTTAGTTGGTTGGGCTGTCTTGCCAGCCTATCTCCCAAGGCCCATGTGTTCATTTTAAGGTTTGTTTTCCAACCCATGGAACTACTAGAAGGTGGTAGAATCCTTAAAAGGGGGGGCTTACTTAGAGGAAGTTAGGTCATTGAGGGTGTGCCCTTGGAGGGGGTACTGGGATCCTGGCCTCTTCCTTTCTCTCTTCTAGCCACTCTGAAATGGGCAGTTCTTCTACCATGTACTCCCACCATAATGTACTGCCTCACCACAAGCTCCAAAGCAAATGGAACCAACTGACCACGCACTGAAACCATAACCCAAAATAAACCTTTCCTCCTATTAAGTTGATTACTTCAAATATTATGATACGGTAATGGAAATGGAACACACCTTATTCCAAGATAGACAGACAGATACAGATAGCTGGATAGATAGATAGATAGATAGATAGATAGATAGATAGATATCTCCAAGTAATATTTGTTTGTTTGTTTGTTGGTTTGTTTGAGACAGGGTCTCACTATGCAGTTTAGGCTGGGTGTGAACTCACAGCAATTCTCCTGCCTCAGCCTCCTGAATATTGGGTTATAGGCCTGGGCCACATTGCCAAGCTCCACATTATGTTTATAATTTTGTAAAGAAGTCTGTCTTTAAATTTTCCTATAAATAAAAAAATGAGTACTTAGAAATGGCAAAGTACTCAAGACCCTGGGATTTTTTTCTCCCAAATGATCACTGATTTAGTATCTCTAGGAAATAAATGTTCAACTTGAGTACACGTTAATATGTGTGTGTATGTATATGGGAGGGTTGTCGGGGGAGGGAAAGGAGAGAGAGAGAGAAAAGAGATGAGACAGTGAGACAGAGAGATAGGCAGGCGAGACAGACCAACCAACCATGGATTCTTACAAAATGAAACTAAAGTTTCATTGCTTAGTAAATTTCAGTTTGACAGTTTATATTCTGGTTTAGTTTAAGCTATATATGATTTATGCTCTTCTCTGAATTGAACATTACCTTGACAATTGTTCAACATGTAGATATACTTATTGCAATCTCATTTATTATAAAGTGACTAAATTATTCTACTGGAGTCAAATAATAATATGTAACCATAACACATGTTCCAATGGAAATTTCATATTATGACCAGGCTGGTACGTGACTCAAACACAGTTACTCAGTAACTAACGATAACTTTATCTGGTGTATTCTTTGGTATCTTATTCTGATCAAGTTGTTTTTACTTCAGATACTCCCTGTATATGAGATCCTCTTCTTTCTCTTACACAAGAATACGTGAAATGATTAATTCTGTTTGCCCCATGTTTAAACACAAGCATACTTGAAAGGAAGAAAACTGATGCTGAAGAAAGAATAAGAGAAAAAAAATCTATCTTTGATGTTTATTTACCAAATAAAGAAAAATACATCTTTGCTCACCTGGAGGTTAAATATAAATGTGTTTCTCTAGTTAAACATTAGTTCATAGTCACACAATTATAATACAACCTGTGAGAAGCAATTAGTCCCTTGAAACACCTGGAAGCTCTGAAAGGTTCAGGTTGGTGGTAACAGGGGCCAGTTTGGGAGGCCGACACAGCAGAAACACAGAAGTGAACACACGGGGCAGATGGCTTCCTAAACTGGGGGTGGCTATGGCTCTCGGGTAACAGCAGAACTAGGGCTCCTGGATATAGGTGAGCACCTGCAAGACGCATGGGGTTCAGTTACACACAGACAGTTCTCAAGGAGTGAACCCCTCCAGCTGTCAATGACCCCAAAGCCGAAATCTACTTGCGAGCTCTCACCTAACCTCAAGCCACAGCACAATGGGCAGGACTTCGCCTTCTTTTGCCCCTTCTCACCTCTAGGACCCAGTGTGATTAGAAATCAGTGTGGGAGGCTGGGGATACAGCTCAGCGGCACATCATCTGCCGGGCAAGCATAAGGTCATGAGTTCAATTCTCAGGACTGAAAGAAAGAAAGAAACCAGTGTGGGGAACCAAAAGTCTAATTTCCTAGGGTCTGAAAGTCCGATTCTGGTTCATAGCTCAGGTTCATCCATTCATTGTAAAACTCCAAAAAACCAAGCAAGATCACTATAAATCACTTAGGTGCCATTGTAACAGTAATTTCATTGTCATCATCATCATCATCATGATGTCGACCCCATGCAAAGATACTACTGTTACTAACTCTGACTGTGCCCTATTTGGCAGACATTGGGAAGGACATATATGCTTAGATCTGGAATGGACAGAAGACAGGAACTGTACAGTGCCTTCAAAAGCACTTTATACCTCCTTCATCTTTCTTATAAAATATTGTGATTCTCTGCATACAATGCTATCATTGCCATTTCTGGGAGTAAAGGGAAAGCCAGGCAGGGTCCGCAGCACAGCGTCACAAGGTGAGGTTGAAATATTTGTTAAATTAATAAATAAAATGTGCCATGAAACTGTTTATAGAGGCCAGTGAACAGCTGTCCCAAAGAAGACTTACTGCCCAGGCCTGTGGTGAAAGCCTCTGGTCCTACTGAACCCATCACAAGGACGGACGGACTGCATCTGAGAAGAGGGAGGTGTAGGCGGCAGGATGCTGCTCTCTTCTGCACTTCAGTGACAGAAACACTGATGCAAAGGAGGCACTTGAAAAAAAGTTATTTCCCAAATGGAAAAAGTGTGAAGATGTATTACGGACATGAACTAAGTCCCCATGAGGAAGGTAAGCATTATGTACTACAAACATGTATAGCACTAATTTAAAAATGTCATAAACAAAGCAGAAAGAGCTATATTTCTAAATGTTTCTAATATTGTCTTCAATGGCAAGCATTAGATAAGGCGAGTAACACAAGTAGACATTCTACCATCTCTTCTGCCCCCTCCTCCCTCCTCCCCCCCCACCCCGACGCTCCCTTTTCTCTTTCTCCTCTTCTGTCATCTTCCCCTCCACCATGTTCAATGGGAGCAACCAGCTCCTCTGTGGCATACAGTTCATCCATCATCTGAGGTTTGGAGACATAATTTCCTGTTCCCAGCAAACCCTCCCTGTTACCCTAACAATACCACCCTGAAGCACACCACATTCGGATCCGAGGAGACATGATCATGATCAAGACGGTTAAGCATTTAAATATGCTACCATCAGAGAAGACTCTCACTAGATAGGCAGTGGCTGGATGCCACGGCAAGTGAATCCCTTCTTTCCCAAGGACGTGAACTTCATTTTAGAAAACGTTTGCTGGGGGAAGGGAATGGAGGGGAGTGAGGGGACAAGGCCAAGGAAGTGTATGTGCAGGGTGGCAGACGGGGCAAGTGCAAAGGGTGTTGTGGATCTCATGATGGTCTTTGGAACAGAAATTACAAAAATTAATTGGAAACCCAGCAGTGGTGGAGAAAAGCCTTGGAAGCCAACTGAAATAGCATTTGATCTTTGGCCTCTCCGATCTCAAACTGGGCTGAGCCCCCAGCTGAGTTCACAGAGGCCACTGAACAGCTGTCCGATGATAACCACATTCAGAGTTGTCAGCAACATTTGCTTAAAGCCGGTACTAGACTGTTCCTACTCTGTAGAGATGGAAAAACAGTCTATGTTTCTCTTCATTTCTACCTCTGCCTGAGCTATCCTAAATTAGGAAGTCATCTGGATTTGTAAAAATAATCACTTCTTGGCATGTTCACAGGGTTTGCTGAAATGTTATTTCGGAAAAGAGAATTTGGATTCCTGGAGGTCACAATAGGAAATGAATCTGGCAATTTAAAAGTGCACCTGATGAAGTTCCAGGCCATGTCAGTATTCAAATAATACATCTATCCTTCCAAACATCTTTTATGTCTTACAGTGAAAAAAAAAAAGCTTTAAATTATTACACTTAGCATGATCAGAAAACAGCCCTGCTTCTTTAGATGTGGACTCTGGGTTTTTACCAGATGTTTTTTCATTATTCAACAAATATTCATTTAGGATCTACTTATATATAATGCTCTGCACACATACATTATGCTTAGGACAACCGAGGCTGTAGGTAGCCAAAAATCTGACTCAAATTGGATTAAACAACACAGAAACTTGTCTTGCACGACAGGACACACAGGGGTAGTTCCAGGGATGGCGGAGTCAGAGGCTGAGCAGAGACATGCAGTACCCGTTTCTTTTCATGGATTAGCTTGCTACTGTTGTTCCAACAAATTATCACAGGCTTAGTGGCTTAAAACAACACAAATTTATTATCTCAGGGCTCTGAGGTCAGAACTCTGATGTGGGTCTCCCCGGGTAAAAATCAATGCGTCTGCAGGGTCATGTTCCTTTCTGGAGGCTCTAGGGGCGAATCCGCGTCTTCGCTTCCCCAGGCTCGAGAAGCTGCCCACGTGCCCTGGCTCACGGTCTCTTTCCATCTACAGAGCCAGAAAGTCTTGTCTTGACTGGACAAGACTTTCTCAAGTCCTATCACTCAGACACTGATTCTCCTATTTGCCTCTTGCATTTCTAAGGAGCTTTGTGAGAATGGACCCACCAGATAACCCACAATAATCTCCCATCTCAAGCGCTAGACCCTTAGTCACATCATGGAGCTTCTGTCATGTGAAGAAATGCATTCAGAGATCCCAGGGGCTGGGCCAGGGACGTCGGTAGGAGTACAGTGATGTCTGTCACAGTCTGGCTCATTCCACTCGTGGTCATAAACCAGCTATTAGATGCAAGGTCACATGCATACATACCTTCCAGAGAACAAAGGGCAAGTCAATACTTTCTTGCACTATTTTTCCTAAAAAGAAGAAAATCTTTGCCAGAGGCCCTGGAGCAGATTTTCTTCACGTTAATTGGCTGAGATGGACCACTACCCACTATACATCCAATTTTTTAAAGACTAGCATTGCTATGAGACTGATATAGACCAATAATTTGGGATGGATGTTTGAGAGTAGTGCAGCAAATATCAAAAAGAAGACAGTTACTACCCACAGGGTACTTGTCACTGAAAGTCTAGCACTGTGATGGATGTTTTATATATCACTTCACTTTACCTCAACCAAGAAAACCAAGGCTTAGTTTCAATTTTACTCTGTATTTTACTTAGAGATATTTATGAATACACTATTACAGTTGGCCTACAGTATCTGTGAATTCTGTGTTCATGAGTTCATCCAAACCTAGGTCAAAAATATTATAATCAAACAAAATTGCATCTGTACTAAACGTGTATACTTTTCTCACTATTCCCTAAGTGGTACAGTATACAACTACTTTCATACCATTTACATAGTATTAGGTATAAGTAATCTAGACAGAACACAGGAGGATATGTGTAGGTTATATGCAAATACTTCACCATTTACAGGAAGGATTTGTACACCTGCAAACTGTACTGTCTGCAGGGGTCCTGGCACCATCCCTCATGAACACTGAAGAATGATTATACTACTATATATGTAGATGGAGCTATGCATTTACATATACAGTATGTTAAGGATGAAAGAGTTGAATTGAAATCCAATAAAAAGAAGACTTTTCAACAGCATGATAGTGCTACCAGAAGTAACCACAATTTGGGAAGCCTTCCCTAGGGCTTGCCATTAGAGCTGGGTATGGTGGTGCACTATTGTAATCCCAGCACTTGAGAGGCTGAAGCAGGAGGATCATCGTGATTTGAGGCCAGCCTGGGCTCCACAGCAGGTTCAAGACAGCCTGAACTGCACAGCAAGACTCTGTCTAAAAAATAATAATAAATAAACAAAACAAAACACACAAAAAAGAAAACATTTTGGAGGTCTTAGGTTGACTTTGTTATCACACTCTTGCCCTTGAAGACTGTCAGAAATCCAGCAAATGCAGTCCAGGCATGCCTTCAAGGCTGCTCAGAGGCAGACAAGGACACATGATACAATCAAGCTGAAGCTAAGTGTAGACTGAACATTACATGTGTATCAGTCAGTGTCCAAGCAAGACAGAAATCATACCATTTAACAGAAAGAATTTAACATAGAGAATCATTAAGAAGATACAGCGCTGTCAACTAGGTGACAGGGTATAGTACACACAGAACTCTCAGGCATAATGGGAGAAATACAGGTAACAATAGGCAGGGGTTAGGCTTATTAAAATTAGGAGCCTGGAGGAGGGCTCCGGGGAACTTTCCAAGCAGGAAGTGCTGCCCAGTTGGTGCTGGTGTCCCCACGGTGCCCCTAAGAGACAATTCCACAAGTATGGGGGAAAACAGTCACGTGAATACAGCTGCTGCTTCAGAAAAGAACTGCCCCTGAGCTGTGTGGCAGAGCAGTCTCGCCACGTGCCACCTCGGCCAGCAGAAAGCCTGCCGGACGTGCACAGTGCTTCTCAGACCCCGCCCTGCAGCATCCTCCTACTACTCCCTACTAGCAGAGCTTCGAAAGCAGGCGAGGCAGAAGTGTGGCGTGCAGAGTCCTAGCTCCAGCATCACACAGGAGAGCACAGCAGGGTGTGCTGACCGTGACTTACTCAGGGCACAGGAGACAACTAGCCTGTGAGGCCAGCTGGCAAGGACTCTTCATTCTGTAGCTGACTAGTACATCTTTTGGAAACCTAAAGGAAACGTATGGGTGAGTGTGATACGGAGGGCTTTGTTTTTTGTACAAACATCATGTTTTGGAACTTCTTATTTAGCTTTGGGACTGCAATTGTCCCTGCCTTCTATAATCACAATACTCATCACTAATTCTCAGATGTTACCATCACTCTGATTCCTTTCAGAGTGCGGGGGAGGTGGACAAGAACACAGTCATATTTGTCTTTCAAATATCTTAAAAAGAGTCACTAAGTTTACAAAAACTTACTTTTAGCATGTAGGGCAGCAATAAGGATGCACAGAGGCGAAAAGAACACTTTGTCATCAAACAGATATAGGCTCCAACCCAGGTTTTGACACTCAGTAGCTGAGTTACTTAATCCGCCTTCATCTCGCTTTCCTGAGCTATTATATGGGGACAATGACAGTAGTAATTTCATAAAGTTCAGAACATTAATTTAATTGGCCACCATGAAAAAAATCATTAAGTTGGCCATCAACTGTTTGGTTTTTTTTTTTGAGTCAACAGCCTGATGAAGAAAATTGTTTCCCGTCCCTCTTTTTTTTTTTTTTTTTTTGAGATAGGGTCTCACTATGTAGCCTAGGCTGGCCTCAAACTCATGGATATCCTCCCGCCTCAGCCTCCTAAGTGCTGGGATTATAGGTATGCACCACCATGCCCAGCCCTGCTTCTGAGAAAATTGTTTATAGCTTTTCCACAGCATTTTTACCTTAATGACAGCACTGATATATTAAAATTATTTTTGTAATAATCTTCCCAAATAAAATAGTAGTTATTTCAAAGTCCAAATGTGAGCCAGGTGTAGTGGCACATACCAGTAATCCCAGCACTCGGGAGGCTGAAGCAGAAGGATTACCATGAGTTTGAGGCCAGTCTGGGACACATAAACAAGTTCAAGGCCAGCCTGCACCACATAGTGAGAGTCGGTCTCAAAAAAAAAAAAAAGTACAACATGTGTATTTCTCACCATGTACACAGCTCTTGAAAAATGCTATTGCCTCTGACCAAGCCAAACAACAACTCAACCCAAAACACAGGCAAATTCCCACAGAATCGCACACTGTGAGGCCCACAGAGGGGATGGAGGCAGGGCAGAAGGTCAGTAGAGACAGAAAGGTTATTTTCACTGAGGGTGAGGGTGTGTGTATCCAAATCAACTGGAACTTCTCCCAAGGGCACACTCCCTCTATCGGTTACCACCCTATCTTCTGTCTTCTGAGGAAATTATTACTACAGGATTGCTTTGGGAGCCAGGAACAGAAGCCAAATCAAAGTAAAGCAGACAGTGTTGCATTCCCACAAAAGTGGATCTGCAATAAACCCGAAGGGTAGCTGAGCCATCCAGGCACAAGGGCAAGGATGAATTTGCACCAACAGAGTCAGCGCCTGCACCAGGTGAACTAGAGAATTGGGGGCCAACACCACTGTGGCTGGACGGTCCTGGAGGACAGGAACAAACACAGCTCCTGCTCAGTCACAAACAGACAGAACCTGAGCAGGAGGGGGCTTCATGTAAGCAAACTAGAGAGAGAGAGAAAGACAGAAACAGAGACAGACAGAGAGACAGAGAGAGACAGAGAGGCAGAGGCAGAGACAGACAGACAGAGACAGACAAGAGACAGAAACAGAAACAGAGACACAGAGAAAGAGACAGAGACTCTTGCAGTGAACTAAGGAAGAACTAACCTAGCAGTTTAATCTAGGTTTTGAGCAAGCCTAGTGCTATGGTTTGGGTCAGTGTCCCCATGTGTTCATGTGGTAAGGCCTTGCTCTGTAGGATGGCACTGTTGGGGAGGCAATAGAGCCATGAGAGGCAGAGCCTAGTGTGAGGCCCTGAGCACCTGGAGACAAGCTCTTAGGGGACTATGGACTCCTTCCTCTTTCTTCCTTGTGGCTCCTGACTTATGACCCCAGTCATTTTGCTATGCCACGTGCTCCTACCATGATATGCGGCCTCACCACAGGCCCAAAGCAATAGATCATGAACTGGAGCCTCTAACACTGTGAGCCAGCATAAACCTTTCCCCCAAGTTAATCATGTCAGGTATTTTGTTGTACTGACAGAAGGCTCACACACTAAGGCAGGGACAATTTATGACTAACTATGAACAAAACCTCATGTCAACCCCAAGTCCTTTTCTCTTTTAAGAATTTCCATCAGGAAAAAAAGTACATGAGGTGATAAAACATTCAGTAAAACTCTACACAGCAGTTGCCTGGGGGGAAAGTTCCTTTTAATAAGGTGAGTTCCTTTTAATATGGAAGAGCCTAATGGGGACACATTTTGAATTCCTCTATCCTGGAGGAGAATTCTCTGACGAAGATTCAGAGACCTTGCCAGAGAAAGGCACCAGCCTGGGAGCTGTGCATACTTCCCAGACCCCAGAAGATGGGGACACAGCCATACAAAATCCAAGGCAAAAACATCCTCAGCTCTACAGACAGTGAAGCAGTATCTTTCTGAACTTCTAACTAGAGGGGAACAGAGTCTCACTGAGGAGTGATTCTGTAAAAGAATTCTCATCCCAGGACATTATCCCAAAGCCAATTAGGTCAAGTGGATTACAATTTGGGCAGACTTTATCAGCTATATGTGATCTCACACAAGTATTTAACTGAGTCTCAGTTTTGTCAGCTGTAACATGGGAAATCACTGCCACTCACAGGTTGCTGTGAGGATTAGACAAGACATTTCCCTATAAATCAGGACTAGTTTGCAGGCCCCAATATGCAACTTACAAGTCTGCTTCCTACTACAGGATGCTAATACAATGCATCACTGCAACTGTTTCATTAGAATTAAGTTCTTTCTCCCAACTCAAAGTAATTTTCCCTTCTCAAATAGGATTGAAATAGTCTGCTTCGAGGCGATTGCCAGATATGCTTCTAGTTTTCTTAAGTCTGCTTCTGAAAAATCAGCAACTGCAAAAGGCAATTATCAAAAAGAGTAGTTACTTTAGAAAAAGATCTTCTCAGGCCGTCCCACAGATGGAAAGATGCTAAGGGGGTGAAATTATGACCTGCAACTATCTTTGAACTATGACATGAAGATGTATTAGGAATACAGCTATGGCCTAAGACACATACTTACATCTATATTATCCTGTTAGGTACTCTTTTTTATTGTCATTGTTTGTTTTTTTGTGGCACAGTCTATGTTTGCAGGCTGGCCTTGAACTTGCTTACATAGCCCAGGTTGGCCTTGAACTTGTGGTGATCCTCCTGCCTCAGCCTCCTGAGTACTGGGATTACACACATGTGCCACCACACCTGGCAAGGTAAAATCTTTAAAGTCTCAAATTTAGCTCATGCTTTACACACAGTAGCCTGAATAAATGATGGCTGAACAATTTGAGACGTGTAAAATAGCACAAGATGGAAAGTAATTAAATGTGAAACCAAGCCATGATTTCTGGTTTCTAGCACAGTACTTCTTCAATATAATACTGAGATTCCAAGAGGGCTACAGGTGCTGAAAACTCTCAAGTGTGTGTCTTAAGTGAAGCGGGTCAGTAGACACACAATAAATGTTCAAAGCAAGTGCACATACCAGACACTGAGAACAGCTCCACAACACAGCACGCACTCTGATGCCGGTCTTCCTCTCTCAAGTGCACACTTCAGGTCAGGCCTTTGCTATTCTCTAGGTTTTACTTTAATCTCCCCGGTGAAGCTATCTGGAATGATCGTTTTCCTCTAAGTCATCCAATTTTTCCTCCTTTCTCACCAAAAACACTTCCTCTATAATGGGCAGAGGATTATGACTTGAGAGTCTTTTTTTGTTTTAAATCAGAGAAATGTCAGGCATGTTATTTTCAGAGTGATTTAAACAGCTCTGGTGTTGTAACTAAGCTGAAAGAACAAAGATGCTAAAATATTAATCATCCTGCCCAGCTGCCCACTGGGAGTAGCTGAAAATGGCAGCACACGGCTGTCTTCTGGCCCCAAGTCCACATTACTGCCTGTGCAGCTCACAAACACTCCCTTTCCTGAACATATGGAGCAATCTCGGGAAAGAATTTGCCTCAGTGAACCCTGACTAGCCAATCAAAACCAGAAGGTTCCAAGTTCAGTGACTAATATCAGGAATGAATTGTGCGTGGTGAAAAGGAAATTCTGTGTGCTGGGGAAATTTATACCCTGAGACCAGCCGTATCACAGGTGTGCAGGATCACCTGGAGAGACTGAACTTTAAACAAGGCGAGTTCAAACCCTTCTTCAAGCAGCACGCCTGTCATCGCCGAGTATGAGAAACCCAACAACCCTGTGCGGTATCTGATCACTAACAACAGCAGCAGCAATAGCTGCTATTGAAGGAGGACTCTGGGGACTGAACCTGGGAGGGGGCGACGCCACGCTGAGTCCTGATCTACAGGAGTGCATTTAGCTTAATCCTTCAACCCAAAATGTGGGTGTTATCAATCCCATTCTACAGATGGGTGACAAAGCCTGGAAAGATTAAAATGTTCTTGCTTGCATAGCCAGAAAATGGGGTGGGGGGGTCCTTGCTTTTTACCACTGTCCATTTGGTATTCTTTTCCCCTTCCTCATGCCCTGATGTTCATGGAAAAGGTTAAAAAAAAAATAGAAGAAACATTCAAATATTAATAAGTACAGCCAGTACAGAGGGGCCTTGGAAAGCATGTGTACTTATCCCAAAAGTGGATCAAATCCTTAACTACTTTGGGAGATAAATGAACTATTGTTGGCTGAGCATTGCAAATCTGAATCCTAGATTCAAACTTTTCTGAGTCCTGACATGAAGTCACAAGTGGAAAATTTCATACCTGACCTCACATGACAGGTCATAGTCAAGATACAGGTGCATTCAAAATATCATATAAAATTACTTACTGTGATGCGCACATGGAGTATGTAAAACATAACAGAATTTCATGTTTACACGTGGGTTTCTTTCCCAACATCACTCATTATGTCTCTGTAAATATCTCAAAATATGAAAAAGAAGTCAATACTTCAAACACTTCTGGTTCCAAGTATTTCAGACAAGAGATTTAATTTGTACTGACAAAATGAAAGACATTTTTGGCTCCTTAGAAGGCCTAAGTGTTCAACATAAGACATGAAAATAAGCACTGGATAGATGTTTTCTAACCCTTCAGAATCTAAATAAAACAGAAAAAACTCAGCAAAGGCATTACAGACACCTAGCCAGGTTTATTCTCAAAAACACAGTGAGATGAAATCCTCAAACTGTTTCCAGTAATGAAAATAACATACACCTTCGCCCACTATACTCTGGCCTGGACAGAGAAGATGAACTGGAGACACATGTGGACCAGTGCCTCTGTGAGTACCAGTAGAATCTCAACAAAGCAAATCTTCATTGACCACCTACAACCCAGGAGGTATAGTGACAACAACCACAATAACAAAGTGCTTACTGTGTGCTGGGCAGTGCCCTGAGCTTTTTGCATGTTTCATCTCAGTTGTCCCAACAAAGCCTGGGGGCGGGGGTGGTTACCGTTATTTCCCCCACTGTATGAATGTATATAACTTAAACATATAGAAGTTAAGTGAGTTACTTGATTCCCAAAAACTTCCAGAGCCTTCACTCTGCACTACTAAGACTTGCTTTGGGCCTAAGGAGTGGACCCAGGCCCCAGCTCCAGCAGTCTGCCATGGAATAACAAGGTTCTACTGTCCCAGGTTAAGGAGCAGAATAAATACCTATCTACTTTCCTGCTCCTTGATAATACCCCATGAAAGGAAGTCCGCTGGAAGGCCTGTCCCTCTTCTTGGAGGAATGGAAAGTGTGTCTGGCTGACTGAGGGGATGAAGGGCTTCCTGGGGCAGGGCTCATTCTGGAGAAGGAGGAAGAAAGGGAAAGAAAAGGACAACAACAAGAAGGAGGTGACCCAAACTGAGCTCCCCTGTGCATCTGTTTCCCTGCAGTACAGAGGACTGCTGCTCCTCATTCCTTAGTGCGAGCCCAGGGTGCGGGCGAGGGTTGCCCTGCGCACTGGAAGACACATAAACAGACGCGAGGAGGCGCATGTAGGGGCCACCTCCTCTGACCCTTGGGTTGACCTGGTCACGTCAAGCACCTGTTATCTGACACAGGAATTACTGTCCTTCACTATGTTAACAAAAGTTAACTCATGGATTAAGGCAGTGGTAGATTAAAACAAGAAAATTTCTTGGGAAGCCGGTATTTGTTAAGTTTAAGAAGTAAAAAGAGCAGATAAGCTAGGTCCTAAAGGAAACCGTCTGACTTCCAAATGAACTAAGAGAGATGGGATCTTTATGTTTGCTGGGCAAGAAATCTACCCATTTTTTTCAAATTAATTAAAAGTAAGAATTACTAATGAAGAGCGTAAGTCTTGAAAGAGTAAAACCATAAAATCAAGGGGTTGGGGATGTAGCGCAGTGGAAAAGCACCTGGTTAGCACGCACCCGACCCTAGGCTCAGTTCCAACGTAGCAAAAACAAACATTAACAACAACCAAACGTGGAATCTTTATATTTTACAGTTACAGAGCTGGGATGCTGAAACTGCGCTTAGCAGGGTAGGGGTGCACACGCTACACATAGTAGTCAATAATCATTTCCAGGGAGGCAAGGGGGAAGAAAAGAATCAAGATATAGCATGTATAGGTCCAAATTCCCTATGATGGATGTGATCGTTATGTACACCCAGAATGTGTCAATACACTTAATTAACTTGAAAAGTTATTTCTACTAGGTTTGTGTTTTTAATTCTTATTTCACAAGTTGCTAAAGAGAATCCTCTTTATTTGGTTAAAAGACTGATACCAGCTGTTTTTGAAAGCACTGTAAATAATAGTGTTTAAACATAAAAGGCCCTAAAATATATAGCTCAGCAAATATCACACTTTTAGCCCTTGAAAACAAAGGGGAAAAAACACAAAGTTCCTGTTTTTATCATAACAAAGCTATGGTTAGAAATAGGGTGCATATGGGGCATGGTGGAGAATGCCTGTAATCCCAGCATAAGGAGGCTGAGGCAGGAGAATCAACATGAGTTCAAGGCTAGCCTGTACTACATAGTAAGACCTTATCTCAGAAAAAACAAAACAAAACAAAACAAAACAAAAAAACAAAAACACAACAATGAAGGAATAGGTAGAATATTACTGTTTTCATTTCAAGGATTTCTGAACATCTCACAAAAGTGTTGAGAGTAGGAAAGCACCTTCAGGGACTTGCAGTTTATTTAACTCACTTGATACCAGACCTGACTGGTTTCTCGCTCTACCTTAAAACTGATAAATAACCCACGTACAGTGGGCACAGACACACGCCATCCAGTCTCCCCTCCAAGGAAAGCCTTCTGGTTCAAGCTACTAGCAGTGCAGCTGGCAGGCAGCCTTCTACTTCTGCCTGTGTGGGAGCTATCTCAAGGGCACAGAGCTGTCTTCCCTAGGTCAGGGCCTTCCCAGGGTGTCCCATATCCAATGACTGGTCAAGGCGCTACTAAACGAATTCAACAAGGGACGCTGACAGGCCCCTGTGGCCCATGAGCTCCCCATGGGTTGGAGGAGGCTGTCCTCAAGTTCAGTCTCTCCCACAGTCCAGCTGTCTGCCCTCTCACCCACAGATGCTGATCCTCTAGGGACTCCCTGTTAAGCGTCCTGCACATCAAACTCCTTCCTGAGTCTGCCACTCAATGTCTCTATGGGTCAGAAAAAGAAATGCAATTTTCAAGGTAAGTGGCACAAGCTAGCATGACAGCTGAACAAAAAGCTTCTATAATTATCCTGCTGCCTTCCCTCCTCAACACAACTGCATTCCAGCCTGAATCAGTCTCTCGTGTTTTTCCAGCGAGATAAAGGAATACATCAGAACTCTCAGAGAGGTGAGCGAGGTACCCTGTCTGCCTTCAGTCTCCCGTAAGCATGGCAAGAACTGTGCTGACCCACATTATGGATACTGAACGCCTGAAGACTCAGACATATTCCCATTCAAATCTAAGTCTAAGCCTGTGTCCACCTGCCTGTCTCATACACTCTCCCACCTCCCCTTCAAGATGTCTTGGGATAGAAGAAATAAAGCTAGGTAGAAAGGAGAGAGAAAAACTGTCATTTTAAAATTGTACTTTTAAGAAAACTGTAGCTGCTGTGCGTGGTAGTGTACACCTGTAATCCCAGCATTATGGGAAGCTGAGGCAGGACCAAGTTCAAGGCCAGCCTGGGCAATTTAGTAAGAATCTCTAAATAAAAAATAGAGCAATGAATATAGCTCATTGTGATCCCTTGAGTTCAATCCCCAGTGTCTGTCTCTGTCTCTTTTTTCTTTTTCCTTCCCCGCACCCCCACAACCTGCAGCTTCAGGACAAAAAGTTACCCAAGGTAGCGATGCTTTCTTTTAACCCCTAAGCCTGTTTTGATTTTTGGGGTTTCCCCCGCCGCCTTCTAGGTTACTCACTCTCAGAGTCCTAAAAGATACAGTAAATCTGTAAATTGGGCCCATGCCTTTCACCTGTAAATTGGACCTATACTTTTCTTCTGATACTAAATTCACAAAATCCATAGACTTCCACCCCCAGGACCACATACATAAACACCTCTAGCCCCACATCATAAAGCTCTCATCCTTCAGCACCCACACTCCTTTCTGGGTGTATACCTCTTTGATTTTGCTTCATAAATCTGTCTGTGCCTCCCATTTCTATCCTGAATACTTTTCTATCACAAAAGTCTATGAATCTACTCCAGTGGGGTGGGGAAAAGCTTACGTCCCCATACTAGTCAGGTTCTATCTACATAGGTAGTATCAGATGAAAAAGACATAGGCCTGCTTCATTAATACATCCCATCCTATTCCTTCAAGACCAAACTCTCCATGGACCTACACATGTCCCATACATGAAACAGTTTACTTTTTCTTACATATTTTGCCCATTTTTTCCAAGAGAAAGTATTCTTTTCAAAACAAACCAGAAGCTGGGCACGGTGGTGCACACCTATAATCCCAGCACTCAGGAGGCTGAGGCAGGAGGATCTCGATGGGTTTGAGGCCAGCCTGGGCTACACAGTGAGTTTAAGCCCAGCCTGAACTGCATAGTAAGATCTTGTCTCAAAAAACCAAAAACCCAAACAAAACAAACCAGAACAAGAACAGCCACTCTTAGGCTCCTTGATAACTAACAAAAATAGTAAAATGAATTTTCTCCTTTAAACTCAAGGGTTTAGCAGCACTAATCCTATATGAGTTAGAAGTCCAGGAACTGAGGCGAAGGTCATTCCTCAAATTATCCCATCCAAACCACCTCACAGGGCACAGAAACATACTGGAAGCCTCGCGCCCACTGACTTGAAGCTATGTGACTCTTACCACTAAAGCTTGTCAAAGGCTGGCTGAGCACACTGTCTAAATGACCAGCTGATTTGTTAGCACAAGACAGACATTTAAAAAACTTACAGTATTTATATATTTCAAACTAACCAAATTACTGGACAGTTTACCTCTGATATCAACCCAGTACCTAAACTACTGCTTGAAATGGTTAAAACAAGAATAAAATAAAATAAAATAAAATAAAAGAGTCCTTATCACTGCATTCAAAATGTTTTCTCTATGATCTCACTCTCCTGGCAGGACTGTTTGGATAAAAAAAAAAAATGTTGTAGCCCTCCCCTAAATAAACTGTCAGGACCATATTACCTTCCAGCTCAGCTCCTTTAAGGATTCTAAATCAAATGAAACTACTACTCAGCAGCTTCAGTTCCTTTCCTATGCTGTCTTTCCCTGCTTAAGCACTTGGTTCTAATCAGACCACTTCCTTCCTGCTGCTTTGGCTTTTATTACCAAAGTTCTTCAGTCTTTTTCACCGTGCCACATGCTAAGCAACCTCTACTCTTAGAAGCACATTCTCTCAGAACTCTAAAGAAGAGCCAAGCTTAACCAATAATGGAAATAATGGAAATGGACTTCGTGTATTCTAGTTGAAACTGTAAGAACTGAAGTTTGTCATTAGTGGTTTTCACCTTCTTGTTGTATCCCTTCCCTTGTGAAGAGCACACTAATACTTTTCTCACAAATCAAGCGTTCTTGTTTGTAGATCTTCCACCACAGTAAACATAAACAAATCATACTTGGTATAGGCCTCTGTAAGGAAGAGTTTTCATAGTAGAATGACCCACTTAAAAGGCCTGCTTTAAGATTGGCCCTTGATTGGTATGATCTAAATCTAAAATAGTCCGCAAAGCCTCACATACTTGGAAGGTGATTAAATCATGACGGTGCTATAGCTGACGACTTCCTAACTATAGTTAGGAAGGGGGTCTGACTGGAGGTGGGCTGCTGGGGATGTGACTGGAAGGTATGTCTCTTCCCTAGCCGCTCCCTTGTCTCTCAGCTTCCTGGCCACCATGATGTGAGCAGCTTTCCTCAGCATGCAGTCCTGCTATGTCATTTCCACCTTGGAGCCTTGTGACCATGGACTGAATCCACTGAAAACATAAGTCAAAATAAATCTCTCCTCTTTTGTGTTGTGGATGTCAGGTACTTTTTCCCAGTGAGGAGAAAGTGATTTAAACAGCTGGTGTCCAGAAACTTGGAACTGGGAGGGTCCCACTGTTAACTGGTAAGAGTGGCTCACTGGGTCTGAACTGCATAAACAATGTGGTTAACTCTAAACACCTGCTTTCCTTCTGGGAGTTAGAATTTAGGTACCTGCCAAGCAGAAGGCAATCTGCCTATGTGACCAACATCCTCAAAAATCTCCAGGCGCTGAGTATCTAACCAGATGTACAACATTTTACACATACTGTCACAACTCCTTCTCAGGGGGAATTAAGCAGACCCTGTGTGGCTGTGCCCTAGAAAAAGACCCTTGGAAGTTTGCCCCTGTTTTCCCTGGACTTCACCCACGAGCCCTGTGCTGACTTGTTCTTGTGTGGCACTGGTGATCAAACCGAGGGTCTTCACACTAGCTAGATCCCAAACCCTCTTTTATTTTTTATATTCAGACAAGGTCTCACTAAGTTGCTAAATTGCCCAGAGTGGGCTCAAATGTGCAATCTTCCTGACTGAGCCTCCCGAGTGCCAGAATTATAGATGTGTGCCACCATGCTAAGCTGCTGATTTGGATTTGTATCCTTTTGCTGTGATAAACCATGACCATGAGTATAAACAGTTGCTCCTTGTTATTTGCAGTAGTTACATTCTATCTATAAAGTCACCACACTAAATTAAAAAACACCCTCTATTCCTAAAAGAAATCTGTACATCTATATATATCTGTATCTCACATAGCATATAATCCTAAATACTAGTAATAACTCATCCTATTTGATTCTATTTTGTTTATATTCCAAAAGGAAAAATGAGATTCTGAAGTGTGGAGTGACTTGTTTGAGGGCAGCCCACCGGAAGAAACCACGATTAGGACTGAACCCACCCAACTGGCCCCAAGGCCAGTCTCCATGCACTGGTCATCCCTGTAGAGAGCAAAAACATAAAGGCAGAGCACTGCCTTGTTTGACCTGGCCTTGGAATGTGCTCGTGGGGAGAATACAACATTTCACTGCCTCGTACATGTCCGTGAACAACTGCAAATGCACGGGGAGAACTGAGTTTGGGTTTACAAGTACGTTTTAGCAAGTGGTGAGCATACACTGAATTCTGTGAGTACTCCTAGCAAATCGCCAAACCTGGGCCCCTCATCATAGTCTCCAAGGAGAGCTCTAGGCTTCCCCTTGCAAAGGCACAGAGAAGCAGTCTATTGTGCAAGAGAGATAGCAGCTGGCATCACCAGTGCGAAGTGCTGTGATCACTCTGGTTGTTCTTTTGACATTCTCTTTGGCCTGTCTTTTTGGCTCCCCATCATGAAGCTCATCCTCCAATTCAGCTGCGACAGTTGGGCCGACAGGCCTGTGGTCACTCCCCTCTTGGAGGTCAAAAAGGAACTGTGGTGAAGCCTGGCGGGAAGGAAGTCTGAGTCACCTGCACCAGCTGTCCCAGGGCCTGAAGATCAATGTCCTTTTCCTTGACAAGTGTTCCACAGTTTTCCTCTGGAAAACCCTTACCTCTCTCTTAATTAGCTGGCCTTCCAGACTGGCTACATGGCCAAGTCAAGACCAACATATGGGCCTAGAAGAAAGCAGCCAAAGAGGCCCTACGCCAGGAAACTAAGGAAGTCCTTGTGGGCCAAACTTGGTTTACCATCAGAGGGAAAGCTAGCAGCAAAGCCATATGACAAACACCATGTGTGTGTATCTGAGAATCTTTTTTGCATAGTCAACAGATTGACAGATTCTGGCTTCCTTGCTTGATGTAATAATATACAGATATAGATACAGATATATAGATATTCTCTTATCAGCCCCACTAGTACAAACTAGCTCGCTCTATTTTTAGTCTCTATCCCTGGTTCCTAGCAAGAGCTTCAAATTGAAATTTCTGTTATTCCTAAAGAGTTCTTTCAGAATTGGGCTAAAGGGATAACTCATGGAGGATGCTGAGATAATTCTGAGACAAAGGCTGGCCAAACAAATGATTCAAGTGTTGAAACTTCAGGTGAACCCCACCCTCCAGGGAGGGGAGGGAGACTAGAGGCCAATCAAGTGGTCGATGATGAAACTGACCATGCCTAGGTAATGCAACCTCCATATAAACCCTAGACAAGTTCTGGGAGCACCGTGTCAGTGAGACACGGATGCGCCATGGGCACAGCGCACCTGAAGCAAGCAGGGAGGCTTGCACATCACTCCTCACCCCACACCCCTACACCTGCCCTTTCATTTGGCTACTCTTGAGTTGTAGCCATTGAAATAAAACTGACATCATAAGGATAGCTCTTTCCTGAGTCCCATGAGTTTTTTTTAGTGAATTATCAAATCCTGCAGGGAGGGTCATAGGAATTCCTGAACTTGTGGGGATACCCAGGACTTAGAGCTGGTGTCTCAGTGGGAATGGTCTTGTGGAGCTGAGTCCTTGAACCTGTGGAGTTTGATGCTATCTCTGGCTAGTATCAGACATTGTTGAACAACCACTGCGTGTCAGTTGTTGGAGTGCCATACTTCTTTGCTCTCTTACCAGCCCCACTAGTATAAGCCAGCTCTGTTCCTACAGAGGAATAACGAATGTTCTAATAAACAACTGAGTTTCCTCTCACCAAGTACTTAGTATCGCAAGTCCAAGGAAAATGATTACCTTCCTCCATATCTCTAACTATATCGTCTTCTCTTCAGGGAAATTCACCTATGAACATACTAAATGACAACTTGATGGTACCACTCATTCTTTACATCTTCTTCTTTTTTTTTTTTGTGGTACCGGGGATAGAACTCATGACCTTGTGCTTGTCAGGCAGGCGCTTATGCCACTGAGCTATATCCCCAGCCCTTGATGGTACCACTCAAATCACAGAAGCCCTAGAAAATATATTAAACACAGAAGCTTCCAGAACACTAGCTGTTCCTGTTCAACAATTTCTATAGCTACTATGTCTTCAGGGGGAAAAATATCTAAAAGAGAGACTCTGAGCTTAACACATTAGAGTAACCATTACATGGTTGCCTCCTTCCTTCAAAGAGCACAGTGAAAATATTTTTTATAAGAATGAATCCATGGTGGCACTGAAAACACAGAGGATGCTATCAGTGGCTAAGTCATTTAAAGACTCACTTGCTAAAAGAAAAGACTTGGGACTGTACTGACAAACCAAAAATGGCAGGGAGGGAGGTGCAATTTGCAGTACACAAGGCTACAAAAAGGAGCTCTTTCTTCCTGATAGAACCCTGGAGAGGCGCCAAGCTTGCAGTCAATGGCTACTGGCAGCCACAGAATGTCCAACACAGAAGTGGCTGTAAGTCAGGAACCAGGGCCTCCAAGGGTTGTCTCCAGAACAGCTGAGCCCATCTCTACCGAGCCTGGCTGGGTGTGGTCTGCAGTGTGCAGGGTGTGGTCCCAGCTGGAGCCCTGGACAGCCAGCTCTCTTTGGAGAAGGCCTGCATAGTGAGTGTCCATGGTATTGGTGTCTAGGCTAAGAAATGAGTCAAAGGAGAGATGCAAGGACAGATAGAGAGTAAAAAATAGAATATATGGGAGATGTCAAGTCATCCCAAGGTTAAATTTCCCCTTAATTTTGTAATGAGAGTTACACCAAAGGGTCCTGACTCTGTCTGCCTCACTACACACCCTAAAGCTGCTCACTGATCCACCCGGCGTAGTTACAGAGTGCATGCCCAGTCTCCCCACCCCCATCAAGAAAAAAGCCTCTCTAGATAATAGCAAGAAGCTCAGGGGTACTGCTGCATAGTAGGGCGACAACAGCTAACAATTATGTACTCCACATCTCAAAGAGCTAAAAGAAAGAATTTTGATTTTTTCCCCCAAAAAGAAATAATAAATGCTTGAAGAGAAAAATATGCTTAACCTGATTTAAACATTATGCATTATATATCTCATACTGTATATGGTAACCCACTATTATGTATAATTTTTTATTTTTGTGTATATGTTAAACTATTGCAAAAAGTTTTTTGGGTAAATACAACTGCGTCGATACAAAGACAGCTCATCTGTACTAATTAACACGGTCCATTCATAAACATGAAAAGTCAAAGAAAGAATTAGCAGGCACATAAGGAAAAGTCCACAGCATGCATACTAGCTTGCAAGGGCTACCATAATGAAGTACTACAGACCGGGTGGCTTCTACAATCTTTATTTCTTCATAATTCTAGAGGCTGGAAGTCCAAGATCAAGATGTCCTCAGGGCTGGCTTCTTCTGAGGCCTTCCCTCCTTAACTTGTCTTTTCTCTGTGTCCTTCACGTAGTTTCCCCTCTGTATGTGTCTGCATTCCAATTTCTTCTTCTTACAAAGGACACCACACATATTGGATTAGGGTCAGCTCTAATGATATCATTCTAATTTAATTACCTCTTTAAAGATGCTCTCTCCAAATACAGTCACGTTCTGAAGTGCTGGTTTAGAACTTCAACTATGACTTTTGGACTTTTGGGTCATAATTCAGCCCATCACAGAATGAAACAGAAGACTGAGATGAGCAACCTTAGAGAAAAGAGAAATAATGCAAGGAGCAGAAGCAACATCTTAAGAGTCTAATACCATGCAAAGGTTTTAAAAAATGTTATAATCTTAAAAATCCCCTTCTGTGGAAAACAGCAATCATGAGCATCAAAGTTTTTCGGTATTTAAATCTCTAGTTCCCAAAATTAAAAAAAAAAAAAAATCAATAGAAAAACTGAGGGAATCAGAAGAATACAATAATTATAACCAACAACAATTATTTACTGACAAGTCAGAAATATATGATGGTAAATCTAAATAAAATACTGATGATAGAAAAGGGAGCTTCCATTTAAAACAATGTGAAAAGTTGAGCTTGCAAAGAAGTTTAAGAATTCAAAACATGATTTATTCAGGGATATTTATTTGCTTTAGCCTTTGTTAGAAAAACATATAAATTTAGGTATGCATGTTAAAAATGCTGTGGGCCCAAGGTGGGTGGCCTGACCAAGTATCCCAATCTCGGGTAGCGAAGGAGGAAACTAGTTTTCTCATAAAACTGCCATCTCCCAACTTCGAGCTTTATCTGGAAAGCCCACCTTTACATTCTCGTGATGCAGAGGAAACCTAACCTGCACCTCCATTTCTGCACACATGTGCAAACGCCAGGCCCAAAGGTGCACGTCTGGCTCAGTTATCTCTGAGGGGCAGGAGGCTGCCGTCTACTCACTGGCAGGGATTAGCATTTGAATTATTGGCACCTGGAGATTTCCCTTTGTTGCTTTTAAACTCAGCTTTAAAATGCAGAATAGCTTGAGAACGTCTTACCTAACATTTCCATGTGTTAAATAAAAATGAGGGAAAGCCACTGATTTGGACTAGACTCCTGTAGTAGGCCCAATAGACCAAATCAATATGGAGTCATTCATGCCAAGTGAAATTAACTTAGGAGTGCACCCATGTAACAAACACCAAATACAGTTATAGAAGCTGAGTCTAGTCACTCATAGGTAGGTAAGGAGGTAAACCAATGAAGTCCCATCCCTCACTCCTGCCCCTATACTTCATTTCCACATTTACAGATGCTGCCTGATCACACGGTAGCCTCAGAGTTCTTCCACCCTGTTCTGGTTGGAGGAATGCCTAACTCTAGAAGCATTAATTAAAGTCAATTAAAACCTTTACATTTGTCATTAATTTTGTTTTGTGACATATGTATTAGGAAAAGGGAGTTGGCAACTTTTCTAGGCGCAACTTACCATTTATAATCAAAACTCTCTATTGTTTATAGTGTGAAGAGTCAGTAATGGGAAACACCTTTAGAGTGCTAATGTGAGCTTCACACACACTCACCTCTTTCATGTTCGGAATACCATAAAATAGGTTCTATAAATCCCCACTTTACAGAACAGAAGGAACATAGAAAGATGAACTTGCTCAAGGTCACACAGCAAAGTATCAGAGGGAGTTTGGCTTTCAACTAAGAAATACTGCCACTGTGATATTCATTCCTGCCATTCAATGAGCATCTTCAGGCCCCCTCTCCCACCACCAAACATATTGGTAGGATTATACCTCCTAGTGGCTGGGTGGGGCACCTGGTCAGTTGTGGGCAATGAGGTGGGCATAATATTGACTTGTCACTTCTGGGCCAGGACATTTAATTGCAGGAACAAGACCCCTAGGGTTCTCTTGCTTCCTGGCACAGTATCCATCAGTGTTTGAAATGATAGTAGCTATTCTATCAGCCAGAGACCTGAAGTAACTATGCCCACCACTGGCCCACAACGGAAATACATTTAGAGATTTTTTTTAATTTGCTATTTTAAGCCACTTATATTTGGGGGCTGGCTATTTGTTACCACAAAATAATCTAACTTATCCTGACTGATAAAATTTTTCAACTATTTATGTCAGTGAAGTGGGGGACAGAGAATATTCACTAAAAGAAAGAGAATATATAACTTCCAAACTAATGAAGTTGTCCAGAAGAAACTGGATAGCATAGCCAGTGCTCTAACAAAGCTAGGAGACCAAATTCTTACTAAAGCCGAAAAACTTAATTCTAAAACTGTGTGCAACCACTGGTCCCTGTAAGATGCTAGCAATAGCCACCACAAAACCAGAGGGATGATTCTACGTTCCAGGACCCCCTGTAGAGCACTCTATAGAAAATAACAGGAGCTAGATAAGCTCACAGAAGAAAAGCCACAAAGTACATAATAATCACCATGAGAAATCAGCAAAACAATAAAGAGAAAGTGAATCTCAAAGGATTTATAATAACAGCACAATCAGAAAGGAGCTTTAAATGTCTAAAATTCTCCACAGGATTAAGACAGGAGTAGAATCAATATGGCAAGAAAGGGGTGTTATGAGGGAAGAATGAATGATTTCGATAATACACTTCGAATACACTCTGATTAAAGACAAGAGAATAAGTGCATTTGTTGGTCTACTTTCCTGCAAACCCATGAAGTGATGGCACGGTGAGTTTTGTTTTTAAGACATAAAAGACAAGACAGATGGAAGAGAAGACATCAGCAACAGCACTTGGAAACTAAAAATCTCGGGTACTTGGCAGACATTTTCTTGAAAATGAAGTGAGCATGTTCCTTCAAGGAAAACAACCACGTCCACTGCTGCTAATAAAATTTGAGTTTTAAAGTGGAAATTAGAATCTTGGAAAACTTGCATCTGCCACTGCAAGTCTGACAGTTTCTAGATACTTAAAGATTTTCCCAATGAGGTCAGTGGTTACTTTAAATGTGATTTTAAAAAATACTGTATAATGAAATGTGTCAACACTTGGAAGACCTGTTGAATTCACTGAACCAATATTTTCCAAATGATCAATGCATGATTTTACAAAATCTTGCCTGGATAAAGATTCATTTGAAGTGTGAGATCAACAGACTGTCATGGAGCACAGCACAAAAAATGAATTGTATGGCTTCAGATTCCACATTACAACTAACCTTTAAGAAACTATTATTTCTTAAATTTTGGTATAGCATCAAAGAAGAAGAACTGTAATATCTGGAAAGATTATCAATACCTCCTTTTTCCAACTACATATCTGTGTGAGCCTCATTTTGTCTACACCATTCAAAACAACATATTGCAACATATCGAATACAGAAATATATACAAGAATCCAGCTGTCTTTTATTAGGCCAGACATCAAATATGTCTGTAAAATTATGAAACAACGTGATTTAATTTTTGGAAAACCTAGTTATTTTTCATGAAAGTATTTATGTTAACATATAATGGCTTATTGTTACTTTAAAACTACACTAACAGATTTTTTTTTACAGACTTTTAATTTCAGATGTAATAAGTATAAACAGAAATAGCTCACATAAACAAAAGCTCCTAGGAGTTCTCAGTAATTTTTAAGAACATAAAGGGTAGGCAAAGGCAACCAAAAGAAAGCCTGTATAGTGACATTAGTGCGATGATAGACCTAAAAATGAAATGCTCTAAAGATAGATATTTCTATAATGATATGTAACCAACGAAAAGTAACGTATGTGTATAGAGATCATCTTTCCTTGAAATTTACAAAATAAAAAACTCATCCAATTACATGGAAAAAATGCTACATTCACAACACTGAAGGAAATTTTATCACATCTCTTTTAGTGTCAGGGGAAACACAGAGGTAATAAAGGCAAGTAAAATGTGAACAACATAATTAATAAGCCTGATCTAACAAACCACATAAAGCTTTGTCTCCCCAGTGTGAGTGTGTGTGAGTGTGTGAGAGTGTGTGTGTGTGTGTAGTCTCTTCAGACACACATGGAGAAGTTATAAACCTAAATTTTTTACTAAGCCTCAAAAGAAATCTTAAGTTCAAAATGAACTAGAATTAGAACATAACTCCCTGATTCTTTTGCAACTCTAAAGAAAATCAACAACAGAAGAGATGGTGGTATGGTTAGGATACTGATGTCCCCCAAGGGCCCATGTGTCAAATGAAGGCTGGTTCCCCCATGGCAGTGCTACTCAGATAGCAGAACCTTTGAG
This sequence comes from Chinchilla lanigera, assembly GCF_000276665.1. Taxonomy (NCBI): domain Eukaryota; kingdom Metazoa; phylum Chordata; class Mammalia; order Rodentia; family Chinchillidae; genus Chinchilla; species Chinchilla lanigera. The sequence continues at coordinate 7,592,887 of NW_004955467.1, read as the reverse complement.
AGTGGGGCCTGGTGTGAGGTCCTTAGGTCACTAAGGGTACACCCCCAAAAGCAAATGGTGAAGGCCCCACCCCTTCCTTTTTGTCTTTTTGCTTCCTAGCTATGAGTTGAACAATTTTACCCTGTCACACACCCCTGCTGTGATCTCTGAGCCTAACCTAATCATGGATTGGAACCTCCAAAACTCTAAGCCAAACTTAACCCTTTCACTTTATAAGCTGATTTTCTTGAATATTTTGTTATAGTAACAGAAAACTGACTAACACAAATGATTTTTGAATCCATATGTTTTAAAAGTTAGAAAAATCAAATACAAAGGATAAAATACAAAAGATAAAGTGTAAAGGACACAATCCGATAAAAGCCTATCAGTATTTGTGGAGTGTACAAGTGTTATTTGAGAGTGATAGTCTTTGGTGTTTTTCAAAAGAATCAACAGTATAAATTAGCATGGAGTCTTAGAGCTATTCAAAATGACTATTAACATAACTGTTTCCTGACCAAGACTACCACTGCTTGTGGCTAAAATACCAAGAGTCCTTCCCAGGGAAATATAAATCCTCTGTAGTTTTCAGGGCCCGTGAGGTTTTCACACTGTGAATCCCTCCACACCCTGGTTCCCAAGCCCTATACAGCTTCATCTTGGTACATTTTCCTCATTACTCACTATTTTCCAGCCACAAGAAGCCCTGCAACTTGCAAGGTTCCCTCCAGTCTCTGAGGCTTTGTGTGAGATGCTGCCTGTGTCCCCTGGATGCTTCACAGGCTGTGTGTCTTCATTGTTAACTGCAGCCCACCCTCAAAGTCCCAGCCTGCTCCCCACCATTCAAACTTAGACCTCTCTGTCACCCCTCTCCATAGCCACCTGCCCTTTTGCTGCATAATGCTTATCATAATTTGATAAAATATTTTTGTTTTAAGATATATTTCCTTAGTGTTTGTCTCTGTTACTGCCGATTTTTACTTTATCAAGGGCTTGCCACACACGTAGCCAGTACCTGGCAATATTGGTTGGATATTTGCCAATGGAATTATGTCTTCTCCCCAAAACTGGCTAAACTCTTAGTTTAGATGTGCTAACTACTGTGGGACAATGAAAAAAAAAATGCAACACATAAATACATATTTAACATATAAACATTTATAGGGTTACATAGATTAAATACATAAATAAATGATAGGAAATTATATGTATGGGAGAATTATATTGTCTCCCTCATTTTAAGTAAATTATATAGACAAAATTTCAGGACTGACAAGTAGCAAACTGAGTAGTTTTGTGTAACTGAAGCTGTGGGCCTCGCTGTCTGGCGGAGGCCCGCACTGCCAACTCTGCCCTGAGCGCCGCCTCCCCGCTCCATGACTCATCCTTCCTGTCTCCTCCCCCTCCTCTCTGGATCTGGGCACAAGCGCTGGCCTTCTTCCCGAAGTTTTCAATGATGTTTGCTCCTTTGCAAATAAGGGCATTTGCACATGCTGTTGCCTCTGTTTGCAGTGATTGTCCCTGTGTTTTTACACAGATAACTCCTGTTTCTTTGTTGCAGCTCTCAGGACCAAGCCTATGCCCGACACATGCTAAGCACATGCTCTGCCAATAAGATCTACTGCCAAACCCCTTGCTTATCCTTTTAAATCTCCAAGCAATTATTTCCTCAGGGAAGGTTTCCTCATCCTCAGATCACGCCAGGTCCATCTGTTTCATATTCTAACACCACCCGTTACCAGCACAGTGTGGCCACCAGCTGTGTATCTGCACAGTACCTACCCCCCTGCCTCCCTCAGGAGAGCAAACGCTCCATGAGGGCACAAGCCATGCCGTTTGCTACCTCTGCTGAAATGGATTCTGGCCCAGTGCTTAAGACGTAATTCCCAATCAAATCTGATGCTTAATGAATAAACAATTTGGAGAATGTGCTCAGAAAGGAAAAACACTGGATCTTACTAGATTTAGTTAGGCCTTTTCTTATCACGAAAAGAAATAGTTTACTGAATCTAGGGACAGGACAGCCATGGAGCTAGTCAGTGAAATGTTCAAACAGATGTACAAAGGTGAACAGAAAAAGAGGGGTCTGCCACTGCTGCTGCTGGTTTTGCGCATCAAGAGAATTTATGACACCTTCCAGGAAGATTTTTAAAAGAACAGATGACACAGGTCAGAGATAGCTCAGTGGAAGTTCTTCCACAGATAAAAAGATGGCAGGGGGTAGCGTGAATGAATGGCCTTATAAATTCCTTTCCAGCTCAAGATGCTCTGGGACAAAACAACTGGCAAATTTATTTATGAATGAACTAAATGTAGATTTGAGAAGTCACTCCACTAGCCCCAGGAGTAGGTCCAAGTCCACTGAATGAAATATCATTAAAGGAAACCTGAAATTGGACCAGCTTAACGCACAGTGTGCGTAATGCCAGAGGGTGACAGAGAGGTCTCGCCACAACTGTCTTGGGCTAGAGCTCTGGGTCAGGGATTGAAGTTTCTCCCCACTCACAACCCCCTGCCAAACAGAAACACTAACTGCCTCCACTTCAAATTGGCTTCTATTTCCTTTAAAGAAAAGCAGTTTCTAACTGTCTTTCTGCCTTCAAAAGGTAAGCATAAGCCAGGCATGGTGGTGCCCGCCTGTATTCCCGCACTCGGGAGGCTGAGGCAGAAGGACTGCCACAAGTTTGAGGTTAGCCTGGGCTATATAGTTAGTTCAGGGGCAGCCTGAACTACACAGCAAGACCCTGTCTCAAAAACAAACAAACCAACAAACAAAAAAATACGCATATTTAAATTCTGGGCCTGCAACATTAGATAACATCATTCCTTATACACATATGTATTCTCCTCATTCAAGTCAGCAAGTGTGCATTAAGCTCCCAAGGTTAGAAGGCATCATGTGAGCAGATCCCTAACCCATGGGTCCCCTGCCTATTAGGAAGTGGGCTGCAAGCAGAAGGTGAGCAGCAAGCGACACTTCCTCTGCATTTACAGTTGCTCATCGCTGACAGGACCAGCTGAGCTCTCCTCCTGTCAGATGAGATGCAGCACTGGATTCTGCTAGGAGCACAAGCCCCACTGTGAGCCATTCATGCAAGGGACCTCAGTTGCTAACTCCTTTGAATCATCCCCAGAACAGCCCCCACTCCCTCACCCGAGGAAAAACTGTCTTCCATGAAGCCTGTCCCTGGTGCTAAAAAGGTCAGGGACCGCTGCACCTGCTCCACACATCTAACTTGCGATCATAGTACCAGGAAGGCCAAGCAGAAAGTGCCCAAATTAAACTGCATGGCACCATACTAGGGCAAGGCCAAAATCAAAATAAATATTCTACAGCAATCTAGATTTCACAAAGGAATCTTCCCACAGCTATAGCTAAATGTAACCAAAACAATCTTCATTCAGACACACCTAGATCTAATAAAAAGAATCTTCCTATGGCCGTGTTTCTCAGACTTCACACTTCAAAGGCCACTTTCAGAACTCTTATGGCATGTTCATACTTCACCTGTGCTATATAACTTTATGTTTTCCTTTATATCAACTTGCTACCATCCTCTGGCACACACAAGTTAAATGAATAAGGAAATTTTACATTGCTGTGAAATCACAGGTTTCAAAATTAGTCATTTGTATTTCTATATACAGTGAGATACACAACTATTAAAATGGAAGATGTTTCCTACACATAAACCTAAGATGAGGGCTGGGGATCTAGCTCAGCAGCACAAGTACCTGCCTGGTAAGTGCAAGGTCCTGAGTTCGATTCTCAGTACCAAAAAAAAAAAAAAAACCTAAGATGAGTATGCCTAACATGCTTTAGAGATGCTGATAATGGGTAATACACTGAGACATCTTTGCCAAATTGCTCCTGCTATGAAGCCAGCCTTAAAGAAATCACCTGGAGAGGTAAAAGAGGTACAGACACAGAGGTAACTATAAATATATTTTTCAGCATAAAATAAGTCTGAAACTACTTTCTCTGAACTGAAATTAAGGTGTCCTTCCAAGGATCTAGGGGAAAATCCACTTTCTGGTCTTTTCTGGCTCCTGGAGCCTTACTTCCTAAGTCTTGCCGTATGGCCCCGTTCCTATCTTCAAAGCCAGTGGGGTAGCATCTTGTTTCAGCCATTGCACTGCCTTCCTCTTCCTCCCCAACACTTTTTTTTTCTTTTTTTTTTTGCAGGGCTGGGGCGCAAGTCTTGCACATGCTAGGAGAGTGCTTTACCAATGAGTTGTATCTGCAGCCCCTGCTTCCCTTTCATAAGAACACCTGTGATTGCACTTGGGACTCACTTGGGTAATCCAGGATAATCTCCCCATCTTGACAACCTTAACTTTACACATCTGCAAAGTCTTTTACTATATAAGGTAACACAGATTCCAGGCATGGAGATACAGATATTGGCGGCGGGGGTGGGGTAGGGAGGTGTGGGGTGTCGTTTTCAGTCCATCACATCATTTTTCCCAATTTCCCACACAAAAATTCAACCAGGCGTTCTAACTAACCGGTGAACGGTAGCTCACTCTTATGTGTGTGAGATCTCTCATCCTTCTGTGTCCTTCAAGCAGCACTGTCATGTTCTCCAGTTCTTTCCGAGGACACGCTGGTCTCAACCCCGCATGGGTGCTAATAAGGCAAGTGCCTCTCTTTTCACACTGGTCCCTAGTGTGGCACACAAGCAGGGGGAAGACACCACTGCTAATCCCCTCCCTGGCACATGAGCAGGGCAATGGCGGGGGTCATCAGTCCTCTTTCACTCTCTCTGAGAAGGTTGAAAACTGAATTCCTACACTGAAGATAATTTGACCCTTCAGCTTTGTGGTTCTAGTCTAAGTATAATGAATTTTATTAGCAAGGTTTTGATATTTGATTCCAAAATGGCCTGGCTGGCCATTATCCTGGCCTATTGTTTCTCTCATTTAATGAAAACCAAAAGAATAATTCATGGTTCAGTAAATCATATGGAGATATTTACAACAAAATGGTACCCTTTTCCAGTGGGTCACAATAAAGATCCAGATGGGGCTGCAATCCTGCTCCCACCACCTACAGATAAAATGGTCTTTGTTCCCCTTAGTGAATGGAATAGAAGCTGACTATAGTCTTGACAGGGAATATAGTTTTTTATCCCCAGAGAGTCTCAGTTCCTGTGAGAGAAAATGGCTGACTCTGCCCTATCTCTGGAGAGAAAATGTGCACATTAGAAAACCACCAGCTTAACGGCTGTCTCCCTGGGAGGCAACCACAGAGAAAACCCCGCTTATGTTGGCAAATAAAGGAAAAATACCTCATGTTTGTGTATGTCATGGATCCATCCGAGTCTGGGATGGAGAAGAAGGTGGGGGGAGACAAGAAAGAGGACGCAAAGGGCTGGGATAAAATGTGTGAGAGCACAGAACTCTTGACTGTGACTCAGGCTGCACGTGACGCCATGTAGTTATGTGAATGCTCTACATATGTGTGGGGTTTGTGTCACGTGAATGTCGGAAACACAACAGAAAAGTACTGCACTAAATATACTGTGTCCCCATACTCAGCCAGGGCACTGGTTCTCCAACTTGGCAGCATACACAAATCAATCCTGGGAGTTTTAAAAGATTCTGATGTTTGGGCCCCACCCCTGAAGTTTATTTGGTATAAAGTATTATAGTAGAGAGAACAATGGCTTCCCAGAGATGGCAATGTCTTAGTCCCTGGAACCCGCAGATTTGTGAGGTTACAACAAAGGGGCACTGAAGTTGTAGACTGAGGTTACTAACCAGCTGACCTGGAGGTAAAGAGACCATCCTGGACTATATGAGCGGGCCCAAAGTAACACAAGGGTCCTCAAAAGTACACAATAGAGCTGGGTGTTCTGTTGTACCTATAATCCCAGCTAGCTACTTGGATGACTGAGGAAGAAGGATCACAAGTTCAGGCCAGCCTTGGCTACATGCTGAGATCCTGTCTCAAAATAAAACTAAAAAGGGAGAGGGGTGCGCCTCAGTGGCAGTATGTTTGCACCCTTGCCTAACATGTATGAGTCCCTGGGTTTGATTCCTACTACTTAAAAAATAAAAGTGGAGGAGGGAGGCAACATTACTGGCAGGAGTAACGTAGCCTGAGAAACACACTACCTACTGCTGAAGGAGGGGACCCTGAGTCAAGGAACATGGGTGCCTCTACACACTGGAAAAGCCAAGCGTTGCATCCTCCTCCAGAGTCTCCAGAAAGGAATGTGGCCTTGCCAACATTTCAGTTTTAGCCTAGTGGGACCCCTGTCAGATTTGGTACTTACAAATCTGTAAGGCACTACATTCACATTATTTTAAGCCACCAAGATTGTGGGTAATGTGTTACCCACAACAGCAATCAAAAACTCACAAAGCCGCAGCCTGGGCTTTAAGAGTTTTAAATCTCCCTAGGTAAGTAATTTGCAGCAAAAAAAAAAAAAATTCCCCCCCCCCCCGCCCGGTACCGGGAATCGAACTCACGAGTTTGCACTTATCAGGCAGGTACTGTGGTGCTGAGCTAAATCCCCAGCCCCTTGCAGCAAAAATTATGATAACCACTGCAAACAAGATAAAGATGTGCTGGCATGATGATTTATAGTAGAAGAGAGTACAACGATTTCACCTGGGAAGTTAGTTCCCCCCGCCACCCCAAGTTATGCTCCTGCAAGTTGTAGCCATCTCACAGGTGCTGTGGTTCTACACATTACAGAAGACGCACACGTCACCAATTTGGGTGTCTTTTCTAGTCTAACCCACTAAACATGCGACAATTTCTTTGGGAGAAAGAACAATTGCACATTGGAAAAGCAGACTTTTCTTCTTTCCTTCCCTCTTCTCTCTCTTTTTTGTGGTACTAGGGATTGAATTCAGGGCCACACCCATGCTAGGCAAATGTTCTATCACTGAGCTGCATCCCCAGCCCTGGTAGGATTTTCCTGTATTTTCTTACTATACTGTTTCAAGGAAGGCATTGACCAATAACTGAATTATAGGCGAACACATAAACTGGCCAGCTCGCATCAGCAACATCAAGAAAAGGACCAGACTATCTTCCCCTCTGAGTTGAAACTACTAAAAACCATCATTATGACTGTAAAGACAGAGGGCTTCTCAAATTACATTAGTAATCTCTTTATTTGTGATGATAAACAGATGGCATTTGTTTATCACAGAAAAATGGAATGATACTGTGCAAATAAATGAACTCGCTCTTTCTAGGGATCAAGAAAAGAAGTGCCCATTATATAGTTCAGACAGGCGCAGCCCTCCCTGCAGGGCAAGCCTTTGCCCACCACCAGGACACCCGCGCCTGCTCATACATAACAGTATCCCTTCCTAAAGCTGTTCCATCACAGTACTGTTGCCAAAAGCTCAAACCTCTCAAATTTTCAGTATGTCTTCTTCTCCCCATATTTGTCTGCCTGGGACAGGAAGCAGGTGTAATAGAAAAGACAGTCGTGTGAGAAGCAGAAGACCTGAGTTGGACTCTCAGCCATGTCACTTATAAATGATGTGGCATTAGGAGTTCTTTGGGCCACTCGGAGTTTTGTCTCTAACAAATGAAGATGACTCACGTTCATGACATGTGTGGTCAATGAAATGCTCAAGGTGACAGCGCTTAGCACAGAGTAGGCGCTTTCCGTAAGTGCTAGCTTCCCTGGATGCCATCACTTTCAGGCTTTTGCATACCACCTCCACACTATGCTTCCCCACAGCTTCTTTTTGCTGGCCTCTCACTGGGTTCTGGTGTGAGGTCAGCAAAGAGAAGAGACTTGGTCTCTGACTGCACATGCCTAATCTGAACTCATGCTCCCCACTCAGAAATCAGCGTCCCTTTTCAATTCCCTTCACTGTGTCGATAACAGGAAAAGCATTCCCTGTCCCTTGAATCCCTCCTTTCTTCTCTACCCCTACTGCTCTGACTCTGTCAGGCTCTGCCCCCTCGTACCGCACAGCCCAGGCCTCCCTGATGGCCCTCATGTCTCAGGGCTCTGTCTCTCCCAGTCCAGTCTGCTGTGTATGCAAGATAATCTTTCTCCCATTGGATTTGTCCCATCAAACCCTGAAAAAGACCTTCAAACATGGTTTTGCCCACTGCCTAGTATTTTGATTGAAGAACAAACCCCTCGAGGAATGCAGTTGATACAAGGACCACACAGCCTTGCTCTGCCTTGCATCGGCGTGTACCAAGCACAGACAACTTCACATCACTGCCACATAAAAGGAAAGCTCTTGGGATAAATAGACCATAAAACAAAGCATTTTAAAAAGCAGTTACTGAAAACTGGACATTTTAAAATCAAATTTCTTTACATAGTACTTTATAGCTGTAATCTAAATTGGCCACAAACCACCCTCAATTGCATTAAGCCTCAACAATCCACTGACATTAAACAACTCGACGCGTTCTATAACATTAAAATCATTCAACAAATATCCCAGTTTGTGGTATTTGTATCAAAGGGCAAATCTGACCAATCTCATACGTGGTCTTACCATTTTGTTCATCCAACTCGTTCCCAATTTCCTGCCCCATCTGTTTTTGGCGACTTATGATAGAGGAAAGGGCATCAAGGCCTGCGTCCTGTTCTGAAAGAAAAAGAAAAACAATTAACTAAAAATCAAAGGGAAACACTCGGAAGTTCATAAATATGATCAAGCATAGAACACAATTCAACATACAATAAATAAATAGTTAACATCACTGGAACAAAAAAAAAAACCTAACTTACACCTTATTCTAAAATGATATCCAGATTTAAATAGTTAACATCACTGGAACAAAAACAAAAAACCTAACTTACACCTTATTCTAAAATGATATCCAGATTTAAATTTTTAAATGTGGAAAATGAAATAAAATTTGGCTACATAAACATTTAGACTTTAGCATTTATAAATCAGTAATAAAAAGATTTAACATCTCAATTTTCAAATGTATAAAGGATATAAACAGTAAGTACACAGGAGAATATTTTTTACCAAAATATTTTATAACAAAAACACATACAAGCTTTGATATTATTTTTTTAAAAAATGCAAATAATCATGAGCTTTTAAAAAAATTTAACCAGATTATAAGGATTAAAGAACAATGATATCCAAAGCTAAGTAAAGTGGGAAGAACCAGAAGCTCCCAAGTACTATGTAGTAATAGGATAAATTAAACCTTCTGATTGAAATATTGCTTAAAGGTGCCATTTTTAATCTACCAATTGTGAGTCTAAGAATGTATGTAAGAAGACATGCAAGTAGTATACAATGAAATATTTATGAGGATCCTTCCTGTGCTAGATATCAATTTATTACCTCTCAGTTCCAAATTTACCCTGACTGCTCTTTGAACATGGATCTGGCCCCCTTAAATACTTTAATACACCATCAGAAGTGGTAGCCCGTGCCTGTAAGTAATGCCAGCACTCTGGAAGGGTGAGGCAGGAGGACTGCAGTTTGAGCCCAGTCTGGGCACGTTAGCTAGACACTGACTCAAAAAAGTAAATAAAAAGGGTTAAGGAAGTAGCTCAGTGTAAAGGACCTGGGTTCAATACCAGTATTGCAAAAGCACCCCACCAACAAAGAGAGAGGAGAGAGGGGGAGGGGGAGGGAGAGAAGGTGACACTCACTACTACAATTTCTCTGAAATCCAGTGATCCACAGCTGAGTACTTGCTCAGCCCTGAGGGCCCACGCATCTCTGGACACTCTCTGCCTAAGATTAGCAACTGCACCTCATGTGCTATCTCTGCATTCTTCAGAGTTCTCTTCACTTCTTGCTAGCTAATCCCTCCTTACTTTAATCCACTGTTGTAGTGGATTAATATAATGCTCTATATTAAAGTCCCCCTGTCAAAGTTTTGTCTCCTGATTGGACCTAGAGTGATATATTTCTAACAGTGAGACACCAGAAACTACCTAAATGCCCCAGCATGGGGATTTGTTTATAATATTAGTTATCCAGACAGTGAAACAGCACATATCCATTAAATCATGTTATTTATGTACATTTTAGTATTGAAAGTTCATGATATGTTATTGAGTAAAAAAGTAAAATACACCACCCAGTACCCACACACAAAAAAGTAGTATATGAAACAATGTATACTAAAATCCTATTTTGTTTAAAAGACAAAGATATATTGCTTTTCTGGTTCTTGAAAATTTAAAGAAAAATGAGTTAAATTCAAATTAGAAAGTTATTGAGAGACCCTTTCTTTAGAATTTGTTTTGTTTTGCTTTTTGTCTTTTTGAGACAGGGTCTCACTACGCAGTTCAGGCTGCCCTTGAGCTCACTTTGTAGCCCAGGCTGGCCTTAAATTTGCAACAATCCTCCTGCTTCAGCTTCCCAAGTGCTGGGATTATAGGCTTGAGCCACCACACCTGGCTCTTTCTTTAAAATTTGATGCTTCTTTTTTTTAAAACAAGGCAATCTCAGGTGCCTCTTTGTAAGACCTTTTTTCCTTTGCTTTCAGGTACACTGGGAAGAACACTCTGAGGCTGAGTCCACTGACTCTTTTCACCCAAGTGACATGTCAGGTGAAGGCAGCATTATGCCAGCTAAAGCTTCATACAGTCAGGAGAATTTTCAGTGGCTGTTTAACCTAGAGGGATGTCTACTAAAGCAGAAATCACAAAGGTCTTCTTGCTTAAGATCACATTAACATCTACTTATATTTTTTCCAAGTCTTTTTATGGAATTAAGCCATTATACTTAGTTCTTTTAATTCATCTGGAATTTATTTAAACTAAAGGTGTGAGGTAAGGATCCCTTAGTGACATTTTTTGACACTATGCACTTTTTTAAAGCTATAAATGTCTTGCTGCCTCTAGAGACCATTCCAAGGGACCATTTTATAGCAAAATTACTTTATAATGAGGTCCTTTTGGTCTTTAGTAACAACCTCTTGGATAGTCTCCAAAAGAAATCTATCATCAACCTAGCACTGCTATAGGATGTCCAATGCTATAGTAAAATTCTAAATGCGTCCAAAGAATAATCTATATTTAGGATGGAGTGTCAAGTGTGAATATAAATTAAAAGGTAAAGCAATTTAAAAACAGGAAAGGAGATTCCTCTAGGATTTTCAATTAGGAAGAAAGTCACTGTGTCCTGAAGTTGCTTTATCTCGTAGAGACACAGATTATGAATGAAAAATACATGTTATACTCTTTCCCCTCACACTTCTTGTCTGACTTAACTACCTAAAGGTCATCTCTCTAAGGTGCAACAGAAAGAGGACTAAAAGTTCTGCTCCACTCAAGTAACCTCTGTAAGACCTTGGCACATCCTCAACATGTTTAACTGTTACAATAAATTTCTTCCCACAGTCCACAGACACAGAAGATAATTGAGACACCGTGCAGGTAATAATAATCACATCAATTACCTGAGCTTCTCTAAAGTAGCATTTCTAAGGGAAGGTCATAGCCATTTAGAGATAATGATCAAAATAAAATGCCGCTGCTCACAAAAGTATAAGAATCAAGAACCACGCAGATAATCTGTTATAACCAATAAACTACTATACACGTCATAACAACAGTTCACTTCCATGATCTGCCCTACTCTATCACATAACCTGAGGCATTATGATATCATAATAGGTCATTTGTGACATATCACACTGTATGAATCATTCTTCAATTTTACAATGGTATAAATATTAAAAGATGGATGATCATTGTGGAAGGAAAAATAATGGACCTCTCCTTGACATTCATGTCCTAATCCCTGGAACTGTGAATAGCTTACCTTACATGGCAAAGGGACTTTATTGATGTGATTAAGGTTAAGGAATTTGAGATGGGAGATTGGCCCAGACTATCTCTGGACCCAACTTAATCATACGAGTCCTATAAAGCAGAGAACCTTTCCAGCAGCTGTCAGAGAGAGCTATGAAGAAGGGCCAGAGAGACGCAGTGGTTGGCTCTGAAGATGAAAGAAGGGTGCTGTGAGCCAAGAGATGTGGGCAGCCTCCAGAAGCTGCAAACGTCAAGAGAATGGACTCTCCCCTAGGGCCTCCAAAAGGGAACACAGCCCTGCTCACATCTCGATCTTACCTCTGTGAGACCTGCCTTGAACTTCTGACATACTGAACTGTATGACAATAAATACATTTTAAGTCATGGTGTGCTATTTTATTATGGCAGCAATAGAAAACTCATACAATCATTTTTTAAAACCTCTGAGAACAATTAGGTGTGTGGATACTTCCTATCTTTAAATATTCAGGAAAGCCATCTTCTAAATGTATGTCATGTAATTGTGGCAGGACAAGTGGTGGCTGTAGATTTAAAAAAAAGAAACAGTCATTGGAATCTATTCCTGCCAAAAATAGCAACCTGATTATGATCAAGCCACTAAATCTTGCTGTCCCTTTCTAGAGAATATCTAGGGCAGAAGAACAAGCTAACAACACATAATGAGACAAACGGCAAGACCTAGACAGTGAAAAGCTACGGGACAAGGGGCCCTGCTCCACAGAGACACTGCAGAGAGGGGAGGAGCTGGAAAAGGGTTCTATATATGAAAGGAATTGAAGGAACACACCAACTAGTTACAATGTATGGGTGATACTCAGATCCCAAATTAAATAACGTAAAAGAAAACATCATACGACAATTGGGATATCTGAACAATGACTGCATGTCTGATTATATTAAGGAATTAGTTAATTTGGTGTGGGTGATCAATGCATTGTGGCCTACTTTTTAAAAGTTATCTTTTACAAATGTATTTTAGAGATATATTCTGAAGTATTCACCAATGAAATGAGTGGGTAGATGTATAGATAAGATCAGATTGGCTATGAGGAGAGATAATTATTGAATTAGGATGAGAGGGGGAAATTGAGTCATTACTGTCTCTACCTTTGTATGTTTCAAATTTTCCAATGCAAAAGAGTTATCAATATTAACAAATAAGAGAGACATTCCTAAGAGGTACAACCACAGTCCCCTGCCAGAGCACATGACAAGGGCTGAGAATGTGCCTTCTTTTCCTGTCTTTGCCCCAGTGTGAGCCCAGCTGTGGCCCAGAGTACTGCTATGTTTATCCAAGGACTCACACATGTAGTACTTGCTGTTTACGTCAGTCAGTGACCACAGAGGGCCCTCTAGGTTTATAGAAGAAACAAACACAGTCCCTGGTAGGTGAAAAGGCTCTGGCCAATACTAGACAGCCCTCTGAGTTAAATGGTGCAAAAGCCAGTCTGCGCTGTATTTCCCAGTGCTCAGGGAGAAGCAATGGAACTTCTGACACTTAACACACAGGAAGGAGCTCTTCCTCCATAGGGGAGGTGCGAACAGATGAAGAAATCACATCCTCATTTTACCGTTATCAAATGACATCCTCATTTATCTTTATCAAGCTAGACAAAGAAGTTGGTCACTATGTTAGGACCCTCAGAACAAGTTCTAAGGATAGATATTTTCATTTTTATTTGAGTTTAAGATTTTAAGAAAAGAGCCAGGTGTGGTGGCCCAAGTCTGTAATACCAGCACTGGTTGAGGCAGGAGGGTCATCATGAGTTCAAGGCCAGCCTGGGCTACATAGTGAGTTCAAGGCCAGGTTGAACTACATAGTGAGACCCTGACTGAAAAACAAAAACACAACAACAAGCAACTTGCCAGCAAAGCAACAAAGGACACAGCATTTCAAAACACAAAGAACAGGGAGAAAAAAACCCCTAACCTGCATTATACGTATGTTGCTATGTGCCCCCATTTCTTTGCCTCCCCACTCCCAAAGGCCAGCCAGCTTTCAGAGCGAGGATCTCAACACAGATGTGCTCTGCTTTGGCGCCTCCATGCAGAAATGCGCAGGGCACCTTCTCATGCCCAACCTGCAGCAATCCCTGAATGTAGCCCCTTCTGGGGACAGGACACTTTTCCTGGCTAAAAACAACTTATTTTGGTAAATGCAACAATGCCAGGAAAGCTCATTAGTATTAGCTATAAGGTAGAGCTTTCAGAAATGGAGAATACTAAGAAGAAAACACTGCACTGCTCTTCTTTTCTCTATTTTCTTCCAAACAAGGTAATGAGTGAAATACACACAATCAAAGACACGAGAGAGTCACAGTGTTTCACTTATTAGAAAATTTCACTGTGAAAAGGGAATTCAAGAGAATTAGACTTCTGCTTCTAGCCAAGGTGGACAGGGACCAGATTTCCTTCTAGCCAGAAACAGTGGGGTTGGGACGGACAAGGCAAAACATACACAGCAGTTTCAAGACACGGACAGTAGTCAGGACAAAAAGGGCAGGGACCCTTGAGACACAGAAAACAGAAAAGATGAGCTCCAAGACTGCCTGGATCACTGCCGTGCCAGCCGCCCAGCCGCAGTGAGTGGCGGGGAGAGTCCAGATGGAGCCAGCAGATTTGGTGAGAAGTCCGAGTAAGTCCAGGTTGCTCAAGTCTGAAGGGCACAGAACTAAAGAGGAACAAACTGCACACAGTGCTCTGCAGACCTGCAGAGTCCACACCGAGGCTCCCACTAGTGGTGTTCAGGGCTCACATGAGGACTAAACAAATGACCTGAGGCTGGGGAAGAAACAGCTCTAAAAAGCTGAAGAATGACTCTCCGAGCTCCATAGGGTCTGACATAGTGCCCATCCCCACCAACCTGGTCACCTCACTACGCCTGGAGCGTCACATAGGCTCAGGAGTGGGTAAACTACCTCTAGAGCGAAACATCAAACACTGCCTGTGAAGAGTCACACCGTAACTACTCCAGGCTTTGTGGTTCATGTGATCTGCAGAGCAAATACTCAGCTCTGTCACTGTAAGCAGGAAAGCGTCTAAGGGTAACATGTAAATGCGTGGGCATGACTATCTGTGTTCCCACAAAACTATTTATGGCCCCTAAACTTTGAATTTTATATAAATTTTGTAGGTCACAAAATTTTCTTTCTTTAATAATTTTTCATCATTTAAAATTTTTAAAGCCAGTTTTTAACTTGCAGACTATACAAAAACACATTGTAGACCAGATTTTGCCCATAGGTCACGGTTTGTGACACCTATTCTACCATAATAAACACCTCTAGGTCTAAGACCCAAATAACTTAACTGTATCCCACAGCAACTCTCAAGAATATTTCTAGAAATTCAAACATATCCATTATTGAAAAAAAGCACAAGAGCTGGCAGCCAAATGACTGTTTCCTTCACCAAGCTCAGAAACAAGACAAGCGGGTCAACTCTCAGCACTGCACTAGAGGTTGTAGGAAGTGCAATAAGGCAAGAAAAACAAATAAAAGGCATCCAGACTGTAATGAAGAAGCAAAATGAAAAAAAAAAAAAAAAAAAAAAGGAAGCAAAATGGTCTTTTTTTCCCAGAAAACAAGACCACTGTATGGAAAATCCTACAAATTCAGTAAATATACTTTTTAAAAATGAGTGAATTTAGGAAGATTGCACAATCTTTAAATAATATAGGAAAACCTTTTGCATTTGTGTATTTGTGGTGATAAAACCCAGGGCCCTTGCACTGAGCTAAATCCTCAGCCCTTTTTAAAGTTTTTTTAAATATTGAGACAGGATTTTGCTGAGTCACTGAGTTCCTCAGACTAGGCTTGAACTTGCAATCCTCCTGCCTCAACCTCCCAGAGTGCTGTGTTTAAATAAAAGCAACAATCAGATACTATATTTATAAATTTTAAATGCCATTTATAATAATAAAATATATGCTATTTATAATAAAAGTATGAAATACTGAGGGATAAACCTGATAAATTATATGAAAGATATATACAGTGAAAACTAAAAAGCAATGCTGAGAAAAACTAAATAAATTGAGAGATTTGCCATATCCCTCGATTAAGTGACTCAATGTTGTTAAGATAGAAGCTCTTCCCAAATTAATCTTAAGATTCAAAGTAATCCCAATCAAAATTCCAGAAAGCCTTTTCTTCTCCAGTGCTGAGGACTGGACTCAGGATCTCAAGTACACAGGCAAATGCTTTACCACTAAGCTATATCCCAAGCCTGAAAGTTTTATTTATTATTTTTGGAGGAACTGCAAGCTAATTCTAAAATTCATAAGAAAGCGCAAAACATCTAGTAATATCAATAAAATTGTTAAAAAGAACAAAGTTGGACAACTTATCTACTTGACTTAAAAACCTGTCACAAAGGTACAATAATCAAGACAATGTGGTATTATTAGACCAGTGTAAAAGAACGAAGTTCAAAAATAGGGCCATAGAGCTGGGGATATAGCTCAGTGGCATAGGTGCCTGCCTAGCAAGTGCAAGGTCCTGAGTTCGATTCCCAGTACCAAAAAAAAGAAAAATAAAACAAACAAACAAAAAAATAGGGCCATAAATATATGATCAACCTTTTATATAAAGATGAGAAATCAAGCAAGAAATGAGTTTTTTTTAAATAGTGTTAGACCAAAAAATATATCCCAATCTTTAAAAATTGAATTTCAATCCATATTTTACTATAAACAAGATTAATTCAATGTAGATCTGAGAAATAATGTAAAAACCTAAAATTATAGAATTTCTAGAAAAAAAAAAAAAAAAAAACAAAGCTGCAAATCTTGTGGCTTGAGGTTAATCATTTATTTCTCAGAGATAGCCAAAAACACAAACCATTCAAATTTTTGAGGACTTAATGAAAGTTAAGAATTTCTGCCCTTTGAAAGATTCTGTTAAGAGAATGAAAAAGAAAAACCATAGATTGGGAAAAATATTTGTAAAAAATAAGTCTGACAAATGACCTATAAAAGGAAATATAAAAATTTTTCACTTTGATAAAAACAAACAATCTAAGTAAAAGTGGGCAATTTGAAGAGATGCTTCACTATAAAGGACACAGGTGGCAAGTAAGTGCATGCAAAGATTCATCAGTCATTAGAGAAATACACATTAAAAGCACAACAGAATATACCTTTTAACCTCAAGATGACTAAAATGAGAAAAGCTGACCACACCAACCTTTGCTGAGGATGTGAGACAGCTGTAACTCTTATATGCTTCTTGTAGGAGTACAAATGGTAGATTCACTTTTGAAACTAGCTGGCATTTCTTTAAAAGTTAGGCACACGCTTCAAAAATTCAACAGCAAAACATCAAATTACTGGATTAGCAAAACAGGAGAAGGACTTGAAAAACATTTTACAAAAGAAGACATACAAATGCCTAGTTATGTGAAAACACTCAAAGTAACTAATCACCCGGGAAGTGAATATTAAAACAACAACATACCTTGTTCCAGCTAGTAGTATCAAAAAACAAAAGATGACAATTATTGGCAAGGATGTGGAGACAACAGAGCCCTGACCATAGTTTTTAACCACCATTGGTGGCAGTATAAATTAGTATATCCACTAAAGAAAACAGTATGGATGTTCTTTAGAAATTTAAAAATAAAACTACTATTATGGTCTAGCAATTCCACTACTAGCTATATAAAGGAAATGAGATTAGTATGGCAAAGAGACATCAACATTCCCATGCTCACTGCACTAGTTTCAATAGCTAAGATTTAAAAAATCCACCTAAATATCCTTCAATGGAAGAATGGATTTAAAAATGGATGAATGGATTTAATAGTAATGGAATACTATTCAGCCATAAAAAATCCTATCATCTGCAACAAAATGAATGAAACTGAAGGACATCATGTTAAGTGAAATAAGTCACAGAAAGCCAAATAGCAGATGATCTTACTAATAAGTGGAATCTAAAAATGTCAAATTTATAGAAGCAGAACACCGAATGTGGTTACCAAGGGCAAAGTAAGGAGGGAGGGTTAGGTGGGTGTTTAGGGAGATGTTGGTCAAAGGATACAAAATTCCAGGTAGGCATAAAAATTTTAAGAGCTCAAATCTTGGAAACAACCCAAATGCCCATCAACCGAGGAATGGATAAAAAAGATGTGGTATTTTTATACAGTGGAGTATTACTCAGCTATAAAGAAAGATAAACTCGAGGCTTTTATAGGTAAATGGATGCAACTAGAGACCATACGCATAAGTGAAATACATCAGACTCACCTGTGAAACATCATATTGTCTCCCTAGTATAAGAAACTGAAAGAGTAAATAAATAAGATCCAAAAGGTACAATGGATATTGTGAAAGGGAAAGAAACTGTTCAGAAGGAAAGAACTGGGGTGAAGGAAAGGAGAAAAGAAGGAAGAAGGGGGGAATATATATATATACACATACAAGATAGCTAAGACAATTGTACTAATTTCTATTAGTTCACTGAAAGGAACAGTTAGTGCTTATATTGTTTGATCAATTTTGCATGCCTGTCTCTGGTAATCTGAGCAACTACTTGAAATATAACAATATACAATATAATAACCACTGTTAATTTCCTATCAACTTGTTTTGAAATTCTATACCAATTTTATTGGTTTTTAAAATTCTTTTTAAAAGAAAAAAATTTAAGAGCTCTATTATACATCATGGTGACTAATATACTTGCAAACTGCTAAGAGAATAGATTTTAAGGTTCTATATATATTGGCTTGATTTAGCCACTCTACAGTGTATACATAGTTCAAGACATGTTGTACACCATAAATATATACAATTTTTATTTACCAATAATTTTTTTAATTTTAAAAACAAACAGTTAAGGGCCTGGGATGCAAAAACACTTGCCTAACATGCACAAGGCTCTGGGTTCACTCCTTAGCATCATGCACACATACAAACACAAAGAGGCTAGACATACACCTCCTAGATGACTCAGTCATTTTACTTGTAGGTATTTACCTAAAAAACATGAAAATTTATGTCTATAGAAAGGCTTATACACAAATGTACACAGCTTCGTTTGTAAGACCTCCAAACTGAAAACCACCCAACACTTGTCGCAAGTGAATGGATACACAGATTGCGGTAGATTCCAACAATGAAATACTATGATTTCACAACATAATATGAAATACTGGTATTGGGATGACATAGATGAAATTTAAAGTAATTATGCTAGAATGATAAACTCAAGGCTTTTACAGGTAAATGGTTACAACTAGAGACCATACTCATAAGTGAAATAAACCAGACCTCCATGTGTAAGCAACATATTGTCTCACTAGTGTAAGAACCTGAAAGAGTGAATAAAAATTAGGATGTATGACAGACATTGTGAAACGAAAGGAAAATGCTTAAAAGTAAAGAGCAACTGGAGTGAGGGAAAAGAGAAAAGAAAGAAGGGGAAATTATGTATGCATGTATATACAGGATAGCTGACATAGATGTACTACTGACTTCTATCGCTTTACTGGAAGGAACAGTGAATGATTACTTACTTATTTGATCAATCTTGCATGTCTCTATTTGTTTTCCTGAGAAACCATTTTGAAGATATCAATATGTAATACAATAACCACTGTTAATTTCCTACCACTTTGTCTGTAACTCTGTATTGCTTGTATTGTTCTTACGCTATTTTGTAAATGGACGTCTGTTTGTTAATGTTTTCCTTCTTTTATTTTTATAATAAATTTTTAAAAATAAAGTAATTATGGTAAGAGAAAGAAGCCAGATCTCCCTCTCCCCCACCCCCGAGTTAATACTGTATGATTCAACTCATGTAAAATTTTAGGAAACAGAAACTAATTTATAGTGACAGAAAGCAGATCAGCAGTTGTCTAGAGATGGGGGAGGGACAATAGGACTAATTACAAAGAGACAAGGAGAAAATTCCTATTAAACGAGACAGTGAATGTTATCTCCATATTACTGTTTGTTATTTTGACCGCAGTCATGATCTAGTGGGTATATACATATGTCAAAGTTTATCAAGTTGTACATTTCAAATATGTGCTGTTTACGATAATGTCAAGTATACTTCAATAAAGCTTTCTGCAAAGTACTACTAGAAAGTGAACTTATGTGTACACACTGACATGAAAAAATTATCCATAACAGATATTTAGGATTTTTTTCAAAAGCTGTGGAGTTATATATATATATATATATGATAGCTACAGACCTCATGACCTGACTGTGTAAATATATGTTTATACTAAATACATGGTGTGAGTTTAAGTTTTTAAAAAAATTATTTTAGTAAAAAAACATATGGCTATTAACCTCACTCAAAATACCATACCTTGCGCTGAGCACACTTGCTCTATTTTTCTTGCCGGTTTCTGAAGTTGTACGTAAACCCACTTTTGTGCCTTTAGTTATGCCTTTGTGGCTGCCCCAACGTCCTGAACTGATTCAAAATATTGACCTTTCACTTGACCTTGAGGAAGAGCCAGAATTCGCCTGCTGTCAGATCCACTAAATAAGGTGGATGAGGACACACCATATGCTTTTGCGAGCCTCCCTTTGTAGTGGATGGCACTCAGCAGCAGCATTCACCATATTTTTGATCATGCCTCATAAAAACGCTCAATGACAGGACTTTTAGAACTGCTTTAGAAAGTAGCAAGAATGATGGGACAAGTGTGTTCAAAGTGAGGGAAAATTTTTGAGGGGCTTAAATGACAATTTCTCTTTTACTGTAATAAATTCTTTTACTTAAACACCACCATACATTTTAATGACACCATACACACACACACGGACGTGCTCACACTTGCACATACACATGTATGTGCAAAAAAAAGTCTAAGGAAATGTATGTTAATCCATTCAGTTTGAGACCAGATAAACAATACGGAGAGCTGTTCATCTTATCTGTTCCTATATGTTTCAATGTTGTACAGCAAATATATATCAGTTCTGAAATTTAAAAACATGAGAAGTTTAAAACTAACTGGCTGATGTAAGAGCTTATGGGCAAGATGAACTTGAAGGTCAAAGCCAAAATGACTTTACAGAAGGAAAAGATGGAGTTGTGTGTTTGGAGAAAAATAAAGGCACACGAATTAAGTTCACCAGGACCTATATCCAGACTCAGATCTCTTCTCTCTACTCTCACCTAGAGGAAAATCACTACTTCTATCAGCTACCAAGAAAAGTGACAGCAGCCCTCAGGTATTTGGAGGCACAAAAATACCAAGAGCTTTAAAAGACCAACGGTTGAGCCAGGTGTGGTAATGCATGACTGTAATCCCAGCACTTTGGAAGCTGAGGCAGGAGGATCCTCAGGAGTTTGAGGCCAGCCTGGGCAAGGGAGTTCAAGACCAGCCTGCCCTACTTTTTAGATAGTGAGACCCTATCTAAAAAAAAAAAAAAGACCAATGGTTTTTCACTGCAATTTTCTATAGGGATAAGGAACACAAAAAGCTACAATCATAAAAACATAGAAAGATACAATCTGGCAGGTTTGTGAGCCCCACCACCTGGGTATTCATACCTTGGATAATTTTCTGCTGCTGTTGCCGGAGCTCATCGAATCCTAAGCCCCTGGTCTCCTCTGGCTCCTCAAAGAGCCAAGGGCTAGGGGCTCCTCGCTTAGCCTCTTCCTTCAGCAGGCTGGACCTGAGAACACCACAAAATGCGTTACACATCTCAGAAACTATGGCTCGGCTGCACACTCTTCCGAGTGCTGGGGCGGCCAGCCTCGCATGCTTTTAAAATTCAGTTTGCACAATTCATTGCACCCTTAGTCTACACCAGGAACTGTATGTGTGGTGCTACACAAGGTTGCACATGGCAGAAATCTAGGCCCCAGGTCTACAGCCTGTGAAAGGGATGATGGGACAGCACAGTACTCAGAGTAATGCTCCAGGATACATCTGACTCGATAATTATGGAAGAGGTGGGTGAATGAGGCTCTTTAAATTTCAAAAACACAAAGCTCATTGGAAATAGACTTTTATTCAGTCAAAGTTCGTCTCCCTGGCTGTGTGACACCAAAGGTACAGATATTATTTCTCAAGCAGATATAACATTATGATTATAAATTACAGCATAAAGAAAAGGCCATATAATTTCTCATTAAATAGCATTTGGTTTGAAATGTTACACGCATGTAAGAAAACACCACACTGAAACCCAGTATTTCATAAAATTAATATGAACTAATAAAAATGTATTTTAAAAGGATATTTGGTTTCTCTCAGACAGAAACACATACACTTTCAAATCCAACTTTGTTAATATAATGTAGCATTCACAACACAATCAACACATTCAAAGTATCGGTCCTAATCTTACTCCTAGTCTGTGCCCCTGTGCTCCAGACATACCGATCTTGTCCGAGGAACAGAAAGCACACAATTTCCACCTCACCCTTCTGCTTACAGGGCTCTTCATCTCCAGTCCCTCCTCTCCTGCCCCAACCTGTCCACGTTCTGTCCCACCTAGAAGGGTCATTTCACCCAGGAAACTACTGCTGATAACTTCAACGCAGAGATGAACATTCGCTTTATAACTCTCATGAGTTTCACAAAAAATGATGATGGTAACAATGATGCTACCGTAGTACCGGTAGCAGAAATAGCAGAGATTAAGCAGTAGCTATGTGCAGGCCTGGCTTCTGGGGATTTACACAGTTCGCTTATTTCTCCATTAGTCATGATTCATCTCCTATCAGCTTCTCCTATTGCCTAAAATAACTGCTGCCCTGCTTAACCTTGCGTGTAGATACACTTGCTGTCTACTAGACAGAAAGCTAAACCTGAAAACCACCCTGCGCTGTACTGCATTGTTCCCCAAGATGAAGTAAACAGCTAACAGCATATCACCCCCCAGAAATAGATGGACAGTAAGAGAAAATTCAGGGGGCTCCTGGGGAATTAAGTATAATCATTCATTCAAAAAAAATCTACTCAGTACATATTATGTGGTAGGCACTGTTCTAATCAATGGGATAAAGAAAAGCCAAGCAATGGACAAAACAGACCACAATCTCTGCCCAGACAAACCACAGATTCCGGTTACAGGTGCTGT
This sequence comes from Chinchilla lanigera, assembly GCF_000276665.1. Taxonomy (NCBI): domain Eukaryota; kingdom Metazoa; phylum Chordata; class Mammalia; order Rodentia; family Chinchillidae; genus Chinchilla; species Chinchilla lanigera. Next base: position 7,570,090 of record NW_004955467.1, on the reverse strand, counting down.
TTTTACTCTGGAGTGGGGGAGGGGCACAGGACAGGTAAATGGTCAAGCAGCGCTTGGGAAAAAATAATCAAGTTAACTATGATCATTACATCAATTACTGCCTCGTGTACAGAAGAGGCCTTGAAGAATTACTGTTTAATAAGTATATCTCAAATAGCAATATGAATTTCAGTTTTAGTTCCGCATGTGGTATCCAATAAAAGAATGTAACATGGATCAAGAAACAGACTCAGACCAAACTGCGAGAATTGGATTCTTAGGACTGATCTTAAGCACAGAGTCAGGCTCTCTTACGCAATGTACCAATGAACCTGGCAAACAGAAGTGCGACTTTCTTCCGATTTATCAAAAAGACAGACGCATTCTTTAAAAGCTTACTTTACACATCAGGCCCCCGGAATTTAAGATGTCAAGATTCTGGATTTATTCCATATACTAATCATTCAGTTGCACCTAGCTGTGTAGATAGGGGGAAAAGCAAAGAGAAAGGAGACTGGCAATCAGAGCACACCTCTTAGCTCCTAACCCATCTCGCAAAGCCAAGTTTTGTCAAAACAGAAATCACACGGGACTCCATCGTGGCTCACTGCTAAAGCCTGGGTCAGAGGCACCGTAGTCACCTCAAAGGCCCGTCCTGAGCAGCCAGGAGCAGCCATTCAAATGAGTGTACTGCAACTGGTTACTCTGCTCCTCAAAGTGAGAGCTGGCGTGTCCCGCTGTTGGCTGTTGTGCTACTTAGAACATGCTTTTAAAAATTAACATCGAACTATCTTGAAGATACCAATAGGTAAAATAACAACCATTGATAATGTCCTAAAAAAATGAAAATTAACATCGATGGGCGAGAGGCGTTGCTTAGTGATAACCATCCAATCACTCATTCATTCAAAAAAACCCCTCCACAGCATGACTGAAGTCCTGAGATTAATCTTTCACATACATACAAAAACTAGTATTTACGGGGGAAAAAACAACAATTGTGAATTTTTTTGTTGTTGGTGCTAGAGATTGAACCTAGGGTCTTGTGCATGCTAATCAAGCACTCTACCATTGAGCTGTATCCTCAGCCCTAAATGTGAAAATTTTTAGCAATTTCAAAAAAATGACAAATTAGGATTTCAAACATGTGAATGTGTGAAATATTTTAAACTACTGCAGAATAAAAGCAACAACATAGACACGACTTAATATTAATGTGAACACAACACCATAAAATACATAGGAAAGATTTAGCAGGCTTATCTAATTCCTAAAGCTGAACTTGCCACCCACCCCTGCCCGTTCTGGTGTTTCCATTTTGCTGATGTTCCAAATCTACTGGGAAATCCAGCAATGCACGAGCTTCACTACTAAGAGCAAGGTGACACTGAGATCATAGGTGTCTCCTATTCGCAGGACACTTTCCCTTCATTAGCTTTTATGCCCAACTTAACACTTGGAGCGATGCTTATTAACACACAGCAGCCCCTACAAAGACTATGAGAATCTGGGGAAGGGGGAGAAATAGCACGTGAATAGTCAGAAAGAAGACCCCACATAAAACTTCAGATGAAGCAAGTCCTCATACCCCTTACCCTGCTTGAAAATCGCGTTAAAGATGTGCCAACTATCTCTGCTCAGGACGTCTCCCTATGGGCGCTCTATCTGTGTCTCTACCCTCTCTCTACTCCTGCCTTCTCCCTATGGGCGCTCTATCTGCACCTCTACCCTCTCCTGCAGCAGTCTTCAACTTCCCCTCCTCTCCGGATTCAATGCCCACCGCTCAAATCCACCACTTTCACCGCACAAGCTTTTCTCCTCCTATGCCCTCTGTCTGGGTCAGCAAGTCATCCGCACCTGGCCTTTGTCTCCTCTCCCCTACACCTGGCCATCAGTGAGTAGGCCCTCCCTCAGAGACACTTCCCGAGCCCACATCGTCATCTCCAGCCCCGCAGGAACAGGCCTGACCCAGACCCCCGTCTCTCCTGTGGATCTCAACACTGGTCCTCCAACTGGGCTCCTTGGTCCCAGTCACCTTTATCCAATCATCTCACATTCTGATGCAAGAACACTCTCTCTCTCTGTCTCTCTCTCTCTCTCTGTCTCTCTCTCTCTGCCTTGGACCTCACCATGTCATTTCCCTGTTTTAAAATGTCTGTGGCTCCAAGAAGCTAAGGTCAAGCAGAAGCTGTACAAGACGGTGATCTCCGCACCGCCACTGCTCACCACGCCCCCTTCCACACCCCGCATCTCCTTCGGCCCACACACTGCTCACCACCACTCCCAGGACGGCACCAACTTTCACACGCTCATGTTTCTGCATGAGTCTCAAGTGTCCCCACCCCCACCCCTCTGCCCATCTGCCAAAATTCTATTCATCCCCTAAGGCTCCGCTCAAATGTCACCTCTGCTGCTTAGCCCTCCCTGATCCCCGCCCAGCCCCCTTCCCTCAAATCAATCACTCGCTGCTGCTCCCACGGCACTCCGTTCACAGCCTCGACGGTGGCATTTGTCAAGCAGGATTGGAGTTAGTTATTTACTCATCTGTCTCCCTTCCTAAATTACGAGCTCTGTGAGGAAAGAGGCCACATGACAGTCATGTTTATATCCCCAACACCAAAACACAGGGCCTCGGAATATGCCAGAGAAGCAGCATTCGGGAAATGTTTATGAAACAAAACTGGGAAAACCACTAAGGGTTCTAAGCCAGAGACACAGAACGAGAGGCGTGTTAAACATTTTATTTTGAGAAATTAAAAAAAAAAAAGTCAGCTGCTACCTACCTTCAAGACTTTAGCAGCAAAGGCTAAGGTTGTTCCAGCAGATGGAGAGAATTAACTTGAAAGAATTCTGTCAGTAAAGTACCTTACAGCTCAACTTCACCTTTGGAATGACAAGAAAAGGGACATTCCTGCTTTGCAAAGCTAAGCTGAAGAAGGAAGTGCTAATTACTATGCTGCTGAGTTTAGACTTGTTTTTTTGTGGGGGGTAGTGTTTGCTGGGGACCAAACCTAGGAACTCACACATGCTAGGCAAGCTCTACACCACTGAGCTACACCCCAGCTTTTTTTTTTTTTTTTTTTTTTTTTTTGAGATGGGGTCTCGCGTTATCCAGGCCAGCCTCCAGGGGTCCTCCTGCCTCAGCCTCCCAAGTGGCTGGGACTTCAGGCCCATCCTTTTGTTTCTGCCTCATATTTAAAAAAAAAAAAAAAAATCAGTAATTTGTATCCTTAGAGTTCTATCCTCAGTATAGAACTTACCTAATAATTAGAACTAATCAAACAAATGCCATATTAATAAGTATGTTAGTGTCTGCCCTACCTAGATTTTACCCAAAGGTTTCCCAGTCACTTCTAAGCATATAAAACAATTTCATTTTTATCTCCAAAAGAAAACAGTGTACATAATTAAGTTATAATAAGGGGGGGCACAGGGCTCTCTGACAAATGAAGTTTAATTTGTCTGAGTTCATAGGGAACTGTGCTCAGTTCTTATCAACTGAATACAGAACTGAGAAGCCAGTGAATTCCAAGAAGTAGCTTTTCTTAGCATTTCAAAAAGAAGCCAGAGTGACTGTATGAGATGTTTGTTTTGTCTGAGAAAAGTATCAGTGTTTGAGTGTTCACAGACCACAGGGAGGCTGGCAGTTAGGACTCGCAGAGCTGTTTCTAGGGAGTCGGAGAACTGAGCCTGCAAAGATTCACAACTAGTCTTGTCCACAGATGGGAAAATGCTGCTCAGGTATGAAAGGGCAATTCCTTTTTCAAGGAATTGAATATAAAGATGCACAGAGCCTCATATTTCAACTGAAAATAGATTTTCTGACAGAAATTCTTTGGAGATAAAGTCTAGCAGCAATCTGTGCACTGGGTTACCACGAAGAGCGGCGGCAACAGGGAGGCAAACCAGGAGGCCGTGCAGTAACCTCGTGGGCAGCAGGGGGTCTGCACCAGGGAGATGACCGCTGCGACCGGAGAGGAAGGCACAATCGATACACTGACTCGGAGGGAGATCCCACAAGTGTTGGGAAGTAGAGCACATATGGGGGTAAAGACTTCCAAACCTGGTGCAGCTGAGAGAACTGACACAACTTGGGGAAAGGAATACTTCCCATTGCCTTTTGAACCTAAGCACAGGTCCTAAGAACAACCCCAGAATAGCACGGCTCCTTTAAAATCCTGGTCTACGGCAGGGCGTGGTGGCACAGACCTGTGATCCCAGCACTTGGAAGGCTGAAGCAGGAGGATCACTGCGAGTTCCAAGCCAGCCCGGACTACATAGTGAACTCAAGGCCAGCCTGAATTACACAGAAAGATCTTATCTAAAACAACAACAACAAAATCCTGATCTATGGATGAATGTATACTTGGAGCCACATTTACAGCCTATTAACTTCTTTCAATCCAATCTCCATCCCACTGTATGTATTTCTGAATCCCTTCCATCCTTCTACCCATCCATGGACTGGGGATATAGCTCAGCAGTACAAGCGCCTGCCTGGCAAGCGCAAGGTCCTGAGTTCAATTCCCAGTACCCCCCCCCCCCCAAAAAATACCCATCCACAAAACAAACAAATTACTGAGCACTTTCAGGTGTCAGGCACTAATCCAGGGGCCCGCCTGTGAACAAGAGAGACATAAATACCAGACCTCACAAAGCTGACACCCTTGGGATAACACAAAAACAACACCCTGCCTAAAGCAAAATAAATTCTCAAAGTATTCAGTTAGTCTGAATTAAAAAATCTCTATGAAGTATTAGTCCAGAACATATAAGAATTTCTTGTTTCTATAAGGAAATATTTTCCTTACCTATTATCCAAGGAAATTTTACCACAGAACCCTCAAAACCTACCACAATCAAACTGTTTTTCTAATTTTAAGTAAATGCCATTTGTCCCCCATGCATCACTGGGCAAATCTATCCAGGCATCTGGGGAAACTTCAAAATTTAGAAAACTGGAAATTTTCATTATCCTTCAAACTTCAATACAATCGCTAATAACATCAGAGCAAAACGGCTCCTTCGAGCTCATGATCTATTATTGATGCGCGGATACCTGCAGCCGTATTTTCTAAGCTTTTAACTTCTTTCAGGCCAGTAGCCCATCCTGTTCCTTGTGTCCCATCCATCTTCTTAATAAAAAGTTTTCATGTTAATGAAAACCTTAATAAAACAGTTCAACGAAGAATAAAAATGCAACGTGGAAAAGGCCACCAGACATCATTACTTCAGCTTCCAATCCAAATTTCACAAATTCCAGAGTATTATTCCCGAGCCACCCAGGCAATCGAAAATCCAGCAGCCAAAAGGCAGTGTTCTTTACCTGAACTTTTCAACTGCCATAGGTACCTTATAAGTGCAAGAGGCTTCGAGATGGGACAGTATACAAAAACACTAAGAATTCCACAAGTGAGCAGGTTGGCTACTCTGCCAATTTAATAGTGACTGAGCGCCATCTGCTGGTTAATGGTTAAAGCTCAACTACAACAATCCAGGGGTCAACATTTCTTGCAAACAGTTCTGCGCTTTATTATTACACGGTACATATCGAGCACTTGCTTAGGAATAGTGTCGAAAAGTCAACGGTATGTTCACGTAGCATGAGGGACTTTCTGTTCCTGGATCCAGACCTTGTCAGTAACTACTCTCGGTGGTTATTTCTGCTCTCAATAACAGCTCTCACCTTCTTCCACTTAGCGCCTCACAATCAACCAGTTAAAGGACAAATCCAGTGGACTGTCCAGTTGAAGGGAACAGATTGGGTTCTCAGTACTTAAGCATTTGGCATCTCCAGTGATTTCCAACTTTGTCTCAACACAGTTTCCCATCTTATTTTGCAATATTTGTTGCCGTCCTTATTCTATTATTTTTCCCGCTTTCACCACTTTTGTTACACATTTAACGTAAGTTCTAGCCAGAGAAACTAGGCAAAAGAAAAAAAAAGTGCCTGTTGAGAAAAGGAAGTAAAATTTTGATGACAAAAGATGACAAAATCTTATCTACAGATTCCATTAAGATTATTGGGACTAGGAAATAATTTAGAACAATTATAGTATGAATAGTCAACATACAAAAGTTAGTACCAATACGAACTACAAACATTACCTGAAACAAAAATCAAGAAGGGAATACCATTTACAATAGGTACAAAAAACACCAAGCAATAAGTTTAACTGAAAAAATGGGTATTAGTCACTGTTCTATCACTAGATCAAAATATCTAACACCTGCAACCTTAAAGGGGACAGGTTCATTTTGGCTAATGGTTTCAGAGGGTTCATTCCATGTCTTGGTTACTTTTCTCATTGCTGAGACAAAATATCCAATGCCCAAAGTTAAAGGGGGAAAGATTTATTTAGCTCACAGTTTGTAGAGGTTTCAATCCATAATCGGTTGGCTCTAAGGCAGGGTGGTGTGGCAGAGGGGCAACCATTATGGCAGCAGAAGATACCAAAAGCAACAAGAGAGGAGAGCCATTCTTATTTTATAAAATAAAAATGAAGTGTAATTAAATGCTTAGTTGTGGAAATTATTACTTTAACTTGGACAAAGACACAAGTTTAGTGTAACAAAATCATTGTTGGCAGGCAGTGCCAGCAATAGTAATAAAAATATGTTGACTAATACACAAAAATACATACCTATAAGCCTGGCACTCAGGAGGCTGAGGCAGGAGGATCACAGGTTCGAGGCCAGCCTGGACTATATAGTGAGCTCAAGGCCTGCCTGAACTAGAAAGTGAGACCTTGTTTCAAAAAAAAAATTCCAAATTTGGCAATGAAAGACTGCTTAAGGATGCCAATGAGTGCATGTAAAGATACATAGACGCCAAGGACTGCCTAAATTACCGTCATTTCCACCTCAACGACCTCATGTTTTATTACACTAATTCATCTACTTCGTATCTAAAAATGCCAATTATTGAGATGGACGCCCACAATTTTAAACACAGCCTCCATTATCTCTAGGGGCAGGGCCCAAAAATCTGTAAGCTCCCTCAAAGTGACTTTTATGCAGCCAGCTGGATGCCAATGTGCAGACTGACTTGGAAGCAACTGCTCTAGAAGAAGCAGGAGCTGAGAAAGTGCACAGTAAGAGGGAAAATGCCAGGTGCGCGGCTTCTACTCAGAAGGGGCTCCCTCACCTCAGGTCTTCCACCGTCCTCTTGGTCTCCTCTCCGACACATGAATTTATCCCCCTTCTAATCTAGACCATTTATGGCCCAGGCCACGCACCTCGGCGCTTCATTATGCATCATTACAGATCATGTTCTGATTGTTTTATGCAAAACAGCAAGAATTCACCAAATGGCAAGTGAGTTCTGTCTTCCCTTCTGCTAAGACAGTGGTGACAAGCGTTTGTGCAAGTTTACAGCACACTCTCGGTGACCAAGGGCATTCGCAGACATTCATCTCACTTAAACTTCACAGTAACTGGAGGAGCCATGATTATCTTCATTTTACAGAAAGTGAAGTCAAAACTCAAACCAGCACTAAGCCTTTGTTTCTTTGTTTCTTTTACTCAACCCTGCAGTGCACAGTTAGCAACATGCTGTCTGAGCACCCAGTGGAGCAGCAACAAAGGCCTCAGACCAGTGAGAAATCAGATGTGGGCTCCAAAAGAGAACCACGGTAAGGGGCCAAGTTCCAGAGAGACAAGACGGGGACAGAACTCAGGGCAAAAGGTGAAGACTTGAGCTCTCATCTTCGCTTGGGGGAAGCTGTGCCCTTCACCACGGGCACAACAACTACTCTAAGACTCAGTCCCCTCATCTGCAAACCAAAGAGTAATCCCTTCTCTGATGCCTCTGAAGAGGTGTTCTAAAGGGCCAGTGAAATTATATAGGTATATTAAAAAGCTTGGTAAACAGAATAGGGAAAAATGGAAAATCCTTATTTTTAGCAAACAAATAATTTTTTAAAATTTCTTTTAGAGCTGGGTGTGGTGGCGCACACCTGTAATCCCAGCACTCGGGAGGCTGAGGCAGAAGGATCGTTGCGAGTTCGAGACCAGCCTGGGCTACAAAGTGAGCTCAAGGCCAGCCTGAACTGCATAACAAGACCCTGTCTCAAAAAGACCAAAAAAAAAAAAAAAAAAAAAAAAAAAAAATCTTTTAAAAGTTATAAAAAGTGCAAGTTGGAAATAATGTTAAGCAATAGTTAAAAAAAAAAAAAGTCAACATAGCCAAGCGTGGTGGCACACAGTTGTAATTCCAGAACTCAGGAGGTTGAGGCAAGCGGTCTGCCACAAGTTTGAGGCCAGCCTGGGCTACTCAGCGAGACCTGTTGCAAGAAAGCTCCCCACCAAAATAATAATAATAATAAACATAAACTTAATGAACTAAAACATAGTGTGTACAGGTAACTGCTCTTTCTGTTCATTAACGGGTTGAACTTTCCTCTTTTTCCCATTTTCAAATTACTTCTATTATTTAAAATGAGTGGGAGTAGGGAACCCTTCTGTTTTTCAGACCCAAAGTCACTAGGACTTAAGGACTCAAATTTGTTACCCACAGACTAATCAAACCCACAAGCACAATGTGTGACACCCACGGACAGCTCAGGTGGTGAAGCGAGCTCTGTCCCAGACTACTGAAGGAATGTGGCACACTGACATTCCTAAGAAACAGACATGCGAGGCCTTGCTCAGTCCTTTCTTTTCACTATTTTTTTGTGGTAATGGGGATTGAACCTAGAGCCTTTCAAATACTATATAAGTGCTCAATCTCCAAGCCCCATCCTCAGCTTAGTTCCTGATAAATTTTGAACACCTATCCCCTTTGTCGCAGTAACCCCACCGTGAGGACTCTGTCCTGGAGAGACAGACCACAGTCTTTATGGGTAGTTACTACAGGATCATGTGTAATGGCTACAAACAAAACACCCTGACATCCATCAAATGACTGTATATGTATTTTGGAGAACACCAGCCACTGAAAAGTATCTGTTACATCTATTGATTTGAAGGAATTTCCAAATTTAAATGAAAAAATTATAAAGAAATATATATAATACAATTGTTTTCAAAAATGAGAAAGGAAAACACATTCATGTCACTGTATTTGTAAACACTGCACAAGCACTGACAAATACGAGCAAGGAAACACTCTCAGTTTAGCACTAGTAGCCGGATGTGGTGGTGCACGCCTGTAATCCCAGCATTGGAGGCAGGAGGATTGTTGCGAGTTCGAGACCAGCCTGGGTTACAAAGAGAGCTCAAGGCAAGCCTGAACTGCATAGCGAGACCCTGTCTCAAAAAGACAAAAAAAAAAAAAAAAACAACCCCAACAACAAAAAAAAAACAGTCAATTTTAATAAGTGAATGACAACTCAGATGGAAACTATTAAAATCAAGAATAGAAAACAAAAAGTAAAATCAAGAAATGCCAAAACCAAGCATATTTTTTCCATGGGGAAAGAGCAACGGGGAAAAAAAAGATACAAAAGGAAGGAACACAAAAGAGAAAGGAGAGGGAACACAGGAGGAGGGGCACCGTCCACGGGGTTACCACAGAGAACGATGAGCGTGACAAGTTTGCAGTTAGCTACATGAAGGAAGTTAAAAATTAAAGGGACCTGGGAACAGAATTCCTCCCCTAAAGTCTGGAAGCATGAGGAATCTTAACAGTCTCTCAGTGCTTTCCTGGCAGAAAACCCCCATGCATCAAATCTAGCAACTGGGAAGCTCAGTTTCCCTTTCTGTTGATTCATACCCCCACCTTGTGGCCGCTTCCGGTACAGCTCTCGGGGCTGTGCATAGGCATGAATGTGCCTGCGGGCTAAGTGTACTTACAGACAAGTCACATGCCTATATACATACACATTTACACTATATATGCTCATGCAGTACATAAAGAAATGTGTATGCATATTTGTACACAAGTATAAACACATGCTTTTAATAATATACTTAGATATATGCAGTATACTTATTTGTACACATATAAGGATAAAGTGTAAATATAAATGCAGATAGGTACATATATATTTCTAATTCAAGTAGAACATATAAAAAGGAAAGCCATATGACCCAAAGACAGTTCATAAAGTGAGTATCCCCAGTCAACCATTACCCAAGGCAAGTAACAGATCATGACTAGCACATGAGGAACCCCCTGGCCCCCCTTTTAATCACTCCTTCCCCAAAGGGAACTGCCTTCGTGACATCATACAGTTTGCCCTCACAGACGGCGTCATGCAGTATATCATCCTTTGCGTTATTATCCCTTTTTCAAAATACTGCACATTTGTAGTACACGATGATGACGCTGAGAGGGGTTTGCACGTGTACATATTTTTGTCTCCTCCCCCTTTCATCCCTCCCTGCTGCCTCCAACTCTTGAGCCCCTTCCCATCTGAAACTGCTCTATTTCCATTTTTCTATTCTTTTTCAATCTTTTCCCTTCCTTCCTTCCCGCCCCTCCGTCTCTTGTTCCCTTCCTGGGTGAAAATGATCTACTTCCTATTATTCATCCTTTGCCTTGCTCTTTATTTATGTATTTTCCCCACATGATGTTTGAGAGACCCAGCCACGGGGCAGTGTGTACACTGGTCCTCATGTGCTGTGCGGTGCTGCTGTGGGGATAAGCCGCCATCTGTTCAGCCACACAGTCAGTGGACTGTTTCCAGGCGGCATTCTTATCTGTGTCTGCGGACAGCTCTGCTGTAGTGAATATAAATGTGCGATGTACCAGCAGTCCAGGAGAAATACATCTGCTTCTCCCCCCAGCAACACGTGACCTGCCATTTTACTTAAGGACTCTAGGTATAGTGGTGTGATATCACGGGTTAAGCTCACAATTTCTTGATGCCTAGTGACACTGAAGCCCTCTTCATATGTTTCACCAGCGCTGGACATCTCTCTCTCAAAAATTTCAAATCTAAATTCTGCGCCATTTCCTTTTTCTAACAAGTTGTGTGTCACAGGGCCTGGCTGATAGGGGCTCTTCATCTATCCTAGATACACTTCTGTGTCAGACATACGCCATTCTGAAGCTTGTCTTCACTCCGTGGTATCTTTGGTAAGCAGCATTTCTGATTGTAACAAAGCCCAACTCCTCCTGTTCTGCCTGTGTGTAAGGTGTTTGTAGAGATCTGTTTAAGAAATCTTTGCCTAGCCCACGGTTATAAGGACATTCTCTTATGTTTCCTTCTAAATGCACTCTTGTTTGATCTTTCATATTTAGGTCTACAACCTTTTTGGAATTGACTTTCCAGTGTAGGGGGAGAGCAGGGCCAAGATTCATTTTTGCCCCATAGACATCCAGTAAACAACATTCATTGAAAGGACTCTCTCTTCACTGTACTCAGTGTCATCCTTGTCATAAATCAGGGGACAATCAGCTGAAATATGCTTCATGGCTTTCAGTATAGAGGCCTCATTTGACCTGTTCCATATAGTTCATGTTATTTCAAGTCCTGCAGTAAATAGAATCTTTTGAATTTTTTTCATTGAGTAGTTCTTTGTTCACTGGCTTTTAAAACCTTCTGAGTGGAAAAAACTCCAGGTTGTTGCAGCTCCCACTTCTGGACAGACCATGCTTTCTTCCACCCCCTAGTGAAAGCTGGACACCTCTGTGGACTTGATCGATGACACAGGCTTGCAGGACTATTTGTTCAGAACTAAAAAGGTCTTTGGTTTCATTTGCTTGATCAACCATCTAAATGGATAATCTCTCCTTATAGTTAGTATCTCTGGAAGTCAGCCTGATAATAAAGCTCTCTTCCATCCCACAGAGAAAAAAATAATCCACAATAAATGACTACAGACCTCTGCAAGCAATAACCACTCTTGTAAATATCACCTAAAAACTTCACGGCTACTTTGCCAATTTCTGAGGCAGTGCAAGATATTTAAGAGAAATACTTTAAACAGTTCACTTCACAATCTCCCAAGATATATTACCCAGCAAAATAGATAATGCACAAGGAATTCACCACAATAACTCATATTAAAAAATAAAAAAGTGGGGAGAGAGACTGAAGGTATGTCTCTGTAGATGTGTAGAAGCTTTCTGGAAGGGCACACGAATGACTGTTAAAAGTGGCTGCCTCCGGGGAGGACATGGAAAACTAACTGCAGGTTAGAAGTGGGAGGCATCCTTGATTTTCAAAGGTCACCTTTTTCTCCTTTACACTGACTTTTTAACCACATAATGCAGAACTTTAAAAATAAATTCATATTTTAAAGTATTCGTCAAAAACAAACATTCTCTTAGTTCCCTTAAACCTCTGCAACATCTCAAAATGTAAACATCTGTGGCTAGACAACCTCACCTGAGCAGGTCCTTCCATCAGTAAGAGTCATAGGGTTGGGAATGCAGTTCAGCGACAGAGCACCTGGCTAGCACACGCCAGGCCTTGGGTTTGCTCTCCAGCACTGGGGAGTGAGAGAGTGATCTAACAGTCAAAAAATTCTTTGTCATGTGACGTATCCAGTTTCCCCAAGAAAACATGGTTACTGGATGCATCGTAAGGCTAGTATCAGACCACTGGTTAATACAGAAAACAAGACAGTATACACACCAGATTTTTCAGGTCAGGGCCTACTCAAATACTCGTCCTTATACTCTCAGTCCTTGCGCCAAATTAACCAGTTACCTCCCCCAAGAATGTGGAACAAGGTCAGAAGAAGCTATCACCTCTCAAAATAGAATTAAACAAGAAGAACATACAAAGTTTAAGTCCATCTGCAGGAGAAAGCAGCCTCTGAGTCTGTATATAACACTGGTAAAACTAGGCTGTTCTTTCAAAGTCCTTCTCCACCTCTTCAGGAAGACAAATGGTAGTGTAAATATCACAGCTTCTTTAAAAGGTGAATCTGGGCTGAGGATATAGCTCAGTGGCACAGTGCTTGCCTGGAGGCACAAAGTCCTGAGTTTGATTCCTGATACCAAAAAAAAACTTTAAAAGGTGAATCACAGATTAAAAACAATGGTCTAGGTTGCATTTGAACCTCAACAAAATAACCTAAAAAGTCAGTGAGGTAGCTACCACTTCTCTGGGATTTCAGGAACAGAAGTGGCAGGGGAAGAAAGTTCTTTTCTCCTCACTGTTGTCTTACTGGTTATACAGATGAACGGGTTTCACCTTGGCGCATTCCCACATGCACTTCGATCATTTTCACTTCCCACTACCCTGTGCCACCCTGCTCGCTCTACACTTTCCCACTCCCTTATTCAGGTCTAGAACAGTCTCTCTTCTACTTTCTTGGGGTTTTGTCTTGTGAAGTAGGGTCTCGCTATGCAGTTCAGCCTGGCCTTGAATGTGAGGCAGTCCTCCTGTCTCGGCTTGCTGAGTGATGGGTGTGCGGCGTCATGCCTGGCTCTCGTCGTCGTCTTTTATCAGAACCCATACATTGGGGGAACATGTGACATTTGCCTGGGTTTGGTTTATTTCTCTCAACATGTATTTTTAATGGCAGCCATGCTGAACAGAGTGACGTGGAATCTCAGTGTGGTTTTGATTTGCATTTCCTTAGTGGCTGAAGACGTTGAACATTTTTTCATATACGCACTGGCCATTTGTACTACTTTTGAGAAATATCTGTTCGATTCATTTGCCCATTTATTGACTGGCTATTTGAGTTCTTGATGTTAAGTGTTTTTAGCTCTTTATGTTATTGCAATTTAACCCTCTGTTGGAAGAGTAGCTGGCAAGATTTTTCTCCCATTCATTCGCTATTTTTGTACTCTTAGTTGTTGCCCTTGATGTGCAGAAACTTTTCAGTTTGATGCATTATTTGTTGGTTCTTCAGATTATTATTTCCTACACTGTTACAGTCCTATTCAGAAAGCTTTCTCCTGAGCCTATGGCTTCAAGCATTTCCCCCATGTTTTATTTTACTGTTTCAAAGTTTCAGGTCTTATATCCAGGTCTTTGATCCAGATTGAATTGGGTTCTGTACAGCATGAGTGACAGGGACCTGGTTGCAATCTTTGACAAGCAGGTACCCAGCTTTCCCAGAAGCATTTGTTTAAAAGGCTGTCTTTTCTCCAATAAAGTTAGCTTCTGTACCCAGAATCGGACTGTTACCAATGCATGGGTTTGTTTCCACGTCCTTTGGGCAGCCACACTGGTCTACACATCTATTTTTGTGCCAGTACCATGCTGCTTTGTTACTAGGGCTTTGTAGCATAGTTTGCAATTAGGTATCATGATGCCCCCAGCCTTGTTCTTTCTGCTTTCTTTAGCTCTTCTAGGTCTTTTGTGTTTCCATATGTGTTTCAGGGTTTTTTTAATCTAGTTCTATGGAAATAAGTCACTGGTGCTTGGATGGGGATTGCACTAATTTGTAGACTGCTTTTGGCAATCCAGCCATTTTACTATTTCCACCAAACCATGAATATGGGAGGTCTGTCCATCTTTAATTTCTTTCCTCAGTGTTTTGAAATTGTCACTGTAAAGGTTTTTTACTTCATTGGTTAGACTGATCTCTAGGTATTTTATTCTATTTGAAGCTACTGTGAATGGAATTGTGTTTCTGATTTCTTTCTCAGCTAGCCCATTATTAGTGTATGGTAAAGCTATTAACTTTGTAAATGTTGATTTTATATCCTGTTACATTTTTAAATGTATCAAGTCTTTTGGTGGAGTCTTTAGAGTCTTGTAAGTCTAGAATAATGTCATCTGCAAACAAGGATAATTTGATTTCTTTCTTTCTTATTTGTATCCCTTTTATTTTTTCTCTTGCATAATTGCTCTAGCTAAAGTTTCAAAATCTATACTGAATAACAGTGATGAGAATAGGCATCCTTGCCTAGTTCCTGACTTGAGAGAAAAAATGTTGTTTTTCCCCCGATCAGAATGATGCTGGCCACTTGGAAGGCTGAGGCAAGAGGACTGCTGCAAGTTTGAGGGCAACCTGTAATACACAGTCAGTTCATGGCCACCCTGAACTATATCGCGAAAACCTGTCTCAACAAAACAAAACAAAAACACCAAAAACTACACAAACACAGAATAGTGCTGGCTATGGATTTATCAAGTCTCTCTAGGACTATTATCATGAAAGGATGTTGAATTTTGTTGGCTTTTTCTACATCAATTTTAAGGATCAGGTCATTTTTATCTTGGATTCCACTTATGTGGTGAATTATATTTATTGATTTGCATGTGTTGAACCATCCTTGCATCCCTGGAATGAAACCAACTTATCATGCTGTATGATCTTTTTAATGTATTGTTGAATTGGTTTGCAAGTATTTTATCAGGATTTTTGCATCTATATTCATCAAGGATATTGATCTATAGCTTTCTTTTTTTGTTGCGTCTTTGTCCAGTTTTGGCATTAGAGGGATGCTGTCCTCATAGAATGAGCTTGGAAGTGGTCCTTCCCTTCCCATTCCATGGAACAGTCTGAGGATCGCTGAGTCCTGAGATAACGATTCTTACTGAGGTTAAAGAACTGAAGAACTATAAGTCTCTGTTTCTTCAAGAAACTTCAGAGGCGGGCATGGTAGCGCACACCTGTAATCCCAGCACTTGAGAGGCTGAGGCAGGAGGATCGTTGCGAGTTCGAGGCCAGCCTGGGCTACAAGCAGAGCTCAAGGCCAGCCTGAACTGCATAGCGAGACCCTGTCTCAAAAAGACAAAAAAAGAAAAGAAACTTCAAAGTGAGAGTGCTGATGTGAAGGAAGCTGTGGAGAAGAGTGCAGGCAGCCTCAGCATTTCCCCAGCCAACACCTCTACACCTCTTCACCCCATTTCAGAATCTCAACTTCAGTCAACCCTCTACCACCCAGAGCAAAAGGCTCCACACTCACCTTCAGTTCAGGAAATGTAGCCAGTCTGCAAAGAAGCTAGTCATAGCAGCCCTAGGCTCTCACAGTTTCTGGTATAACATGGTCAGTGACACAAACCAATCTACTTCTATTAAGTAAAAGTCAACTATACACACACACACCCACACGCACACACACACACACACACACACACTTGGAGAACATATGAAAATCAAAAGAAAAACTATTAAAAACATTCAGAGAATTAAGCAAGTGGTCATAGCACTAATGGTATTAGGTATCAAATAGCAGACATCAGGTATCAAAAATTTTCAAACAAACAACTGAAAAGCATGGTGGAATGAAAAATTGAATTTAAAGCAGCAATGAAATTGAATTCAACTAAAAAGAATGACCAGAAATAATTTAACCAGAAATGTATTAAACTTATTTGAAAAAAACACTAAAAGGGAAGAAAAAGGAATGGTATTCCTCTTTTCGGAATCAGATTAGCTCAATGCAGAGTTCATGTTAAAAAAAAAGAAAAGCAAAACTGTTAAACTCTGGTGGAGAGGATACCAGCCCGATCACATATTAAGACTGAAAGTCTCGATATCTAAAAGAATGTAGTGCCGGCACGAGTACAGAAAACCACCAATGGTCCATAGAAACATGTAAGATAAAGCCAGCATTTCATGACAGTGAGAGGAAGAGGACCTCCTCAATAAAAATGCAGTCACACACAAAAATAGGGTACCAGGCAGCAAAGAGTGAGACTGTACTCTTTATGAATTACAATTCAAATGGATCAAATATTTAATAGTTATAAAACAAAAGTACGAGTAAGAACACAGGCAACTTTCTTTGTAACCTCAGTTCACTATAATTATCTACAGTAATCACATAAACTTTACTAAGCTATTATATGATGGAACTATCTCTATATATATTAGTTTAAAGACACAAAAGTTTAATAACGCTCCTTTGGAGAAGACCATAGGGAAACAGGGTCTCACATCATCAGTTGCTGGCACAAGTCTAAACTGCTTCTAGCCCTCTGGAGGGCAACTTGCCAAATGCTATCAAAACTGCAAATGCATATACACTAGACTTGGCCATTCTACTTCTCAGAGAGAGATACTCTGCTACATGTGAAAACTTTTATGTTTTGAGCTTTTCATTGCTATATTTTTGAAACAGAAAAAGATGAGAATACACATACCTGTAAATAGACTAGTTAAATTAATCACAGCACATGCACATTGAAACATTCTAAGGCTATAAATACTAGTCACAAAATCTTATGTCCTGAATGAGAAAAAAATCTCCAACATATCTGATCAGGTGACAAAAGAATGCTGTACAATGATATGTATAATATGCTAGCACTTATATGAAAGATGAAGGAAAACAAAGAAATCTATTCATATTTGTTGGTATATGCTTAAGAGAACCCTTATGCCAAAAATAATCAATAGTAATTATTTTGTTGAGCAGGGTAAACATAATGGAAGGGTCTTCACTGAGTCTAGTGAGATGTTCTTCAGGTTTCTGAGCCATATGAACATTATTTCTGCACAATATCAACTCTTTCCCACTGTTGGCTTGGAGTGTGGCTGGAAGCTGCAGTAGCTGCCCTGAGGTCACGAGAGAAGTCAGTCTGAAGAGAAAGACAACTGTCTGAGGACAGAGACACCAAGAATTCTCCTGGATCGAGGATGGCATCACTGGGCTGCTAAATTAATCAACCTTTTCACTTTTCTAACTTGGAATTTATAACATGGTGCTTTTCTTTATTTATACCATTTTGCATAGCAGTATCTGTTCTGTGTGGCTGAGGGTATCCTAACTGCTAGACTAGTGGAGCTAAACCCGGGCACCCATGGCACAAATGTTTATTATAGTGGACAGAATAAACACCATCTTCTTCATTTACACCCTTGCTTAGTCCTCCTTCCCCTGCTGAGAAATAACCTGCCCTCCTGGTCTGCATGAAACATCTGCATACCTGTCTGCACTAATTTCACTGTATTATGACATCTTTTGTTTGATGATTTTTGTTCTTACATTTCCCTTACCTGCAGAAGCCTTGAGAATGGGCATTATAAATGATGTACAGATCCTACCCCTCAACCCACCTTGTGTGCCTCTAACTAATTTCTGGTTCTAATCTTTGTTGGTTCAACCCTATACCAAAGTTACTTATCTTTTCACCAAACTACAAAAAATTAGTGAGAGACGTAGCCAATGCTTCACCTGTCCCATTTCAGTTCCTTCTTGAGCACAGAGAAAGATTACTGTCCCAACCTCCCCCAGTGAGGTGGGAACCACGTGACTAGCAATGGCCAATGGGCTGAATGTAAGAAATGTCCAGGACAAAGCAGAGGAGAAGGGTGCAAGTTCTCCACACCTCTCTTCTCCACTGTGGGAAACATGGAGCCCTAAGATGGAAACAGGCTGAATCTGAGTCATGATTTGCAGACAGCTGTCCAACAGCACCACCAGTCTGGATGTGAGGTGTGTGAGGCAGCAATCATGTGCTCAACACCCGTCCTCACATTCCCAGATCTGTTTAGGGGTCAGAGCACGGTCTTTCACATCCTGACATGGTGAATCTTCGGCTCGACAAAAATCTGCTGAGTCAAAAATTTGCTCACTATATACCTAACTCTGTGCTGGCTGAACACACACAAATATTCGAAGATGTTCATTCACTGAGTGAATAATCATTAAGCCCTGTATAAGCTTTAGTCCTTATCCTCATGGTACTTACAAGCTCCATGAAGGAACAAAAATACAGTATATACTTATAAATAGTGATAACACATAAAAATATTAAACCATGTGGTCTCCCTAAGTCAGTCTGCTCCCCACTTAGTCTCTCAAAGTACAGTATACTTTTTTACTGAATTTATTTTACTCATAATGTGATTTTAAAATTGTCTACCATTGTACATTTCATATCTCACTGGACTATACTGAGCTCAGCTGCAAAAACTAGGTCTACTTTGTTATCTGAGCTTTTTGCCACCACATTCCCAGTGCCGGTGCCTGACAGCAGGCACCTGTGGACAGCTCGTTAATGAAAGCTTCCTTTTTCCACACCGTTCTTGCTTCTTTACCTATTTTTCACTAAATTAGCAGGGGATTTTTAATATTCTTGACTACCCTTAATACCTCCTTGGCGCAACCACCTTTGGGCTTACCTAGGGAGCAAAGTAGAACTACTGATTTCAGCATGTCCTCCCATGTCAGTAAAGCTAGGAAGTAACCGTACTTCTAGAATGCTCTTGGGCCATTCATTCTCTCATGTGAGCTGGATGATGACGTGGGTGCATATTACTGAACAACTTTCTATATCCAGAAGAGTATGTTTATTATGGATTAATAACATTGATAAGTACAAAGCAGTGATTCTTTAGGGAATTTACCGTCAAGCATAAATTATCTTTCCTACAAACCAAGTGCTAAACCAGAATGAAACAGTCAGTGGTTTAAAATCAGCAAGGGGGTATTTTTAATGCAAGATGTAATGTAAATTTTTCTTTTGCCCGTCTGGGCTACCCATGCAGTAATATAAAATATACATTGAACATCAAGGGAAAAGTATATACCCAAAATTAAAAGTATCTGTGCTCTAAGAAAAATGTGAACATTTCATGATCATCTCCTTTTGATTTTTTAACATTCCCATTCTGACATATAACTACCATCTCAAACTCTAAATAACTTCCTCTTCCCTATAATCCTCTACGTAGCTGGTGGTGTGAAGATTAAAGCTCAGCCAATTAGCCACCCACTACAGCTGCGCTAATCACATAATCTTGGAGACAGCCAGAGCAGTGGAGTATGCAATGATTTTTCTTTCTCTGTACAAAGATTTAACTAATTGTAAGACTTAGCAATGCTCTCCAATATAAAGGGCAGCAAGCTTTTAATCAGAAGCTGTGTCACTGCTTTATAAATCAGGGCTTATCTTCTTCCAAAAGACACTGTTGCACAGAGACTTCTTTAACAAGTTTCCAAATGCCCTAAGTTAGTCAACCATTGCTTATTTAGACCAAGGTTTACTGCTTTAGAATAATGACCATAATCCGTAAGGTAGAATAGAGATTCCATCACATGACAACTACACATTCAATTACGTGACTGGCACGTTAATGTCTGTTTAAAGGGAATACTAAGCCAAACTGATGTTTGACAATACTCCTCTTCTTTAATAAGACCACATCTGAGGAAGAAAAGGGGATGAGAGGGACGGGCAGGAGGACTGCAGGGAATGCACAAAGGGCAGGAAAAGAAGATGCACAAGGCAAAGAGGGAGGAGGGAAACTGAGGTAGGGGACTCTAGGAAAGGCTCACAGGGCTCCAAGCCAGCCCCAAGTCAGGAAAATTGTCTTGAGTTATTGACATAAGATATTAAATGAGCTCTGAAATACTGATAAGCAGGATAACCCCAGTTCTCTAACAGGGCCAACCTGACATTAATGACAAAACGTGCCAGAGCAGTCACATCTGTCATGTTTTCAAGTTTTGACAAGGCTTTCTGGCTAATGTGTTTCTGCAGTCACAACCGACGGGAAAGACACATCTCCACAAACCTCATCCCAAAGTCGGTGACCCAAATGACCTAATGTTGACAACTACAGAAGCAAGCTAGGCGTGGTGGTGCACACCTATAATCCCAGCACTCGAGAGGCTGAGGCAGGAGGATCATCATGAACTTGAGGCCAGCCTAGGCTACACAGTGAGTTCAGGGCCAGCCTGAACTACAGAAGGAGACCCTGTCTCAAACAAACAAACAAACAAAAAAGAATTACCGTAGCAAACAAAAACACTGGAGGAGCCCAGGATAAGGGGTTAAAATGGAGAAGACTGAGAAAACCGCCATGGGTCATTGGAGACACCAGGAAAATCAAATGGCAGAGAAAGGAATAAAGTTTCTCCAAAGACACAAACTGAAAGGTCCCAAGAGTTGGATGCAAGGGATGTGATGAAGCTACGATCCCAAGCTGGTCCTGTCCACCACTGAATTCAGAGCCTCAGAATTATGAGGGATGAGAAGATGGGCCTGGGAGGGGAGACCGCAAGAGCGGCGATTAGAGGTAAAGAGGGCAAAAATAACCCCAACACAGGCTCGTGAACCACACCAAAGACCAGCAACTCTGACCTTGGGGCTAAGACAAGCCACTCTGGCTTTACTACTCTGTTACTCAACGCATCAATATAGTCACTGTTTGTCTGTAAGTCCCCACAGTGCTCGCTAGCAGGATGTGTGTCCTGCCCGTTCTGTTAACCCTTCGGCACAGCTCCCGGTATTCCAGAACGGCTCAATCTGGTAGTGTAGGGTTTTCTTACTGACTAGCCCTACCCTCCGGGACTTCTACGAGACGCAGTTTTTGACAAGGATTCGCAGACAGGTTACTGGTAGGTCTGGTTCAATGGGTTTAGACCCAATCAGAACCTAGTAACGAGTAACTAACAAAGTGAGCAAGGAATTCACCCTCCAGGTCCACTAGCTCTCTGTTTCCCTTTTATGCCTGCAGTGAATTCTGTCTCCATGGAGATGGATATTTATTTGCCACAGTGGTCTCCTGCGTTAGGCCCTCGTCACCTAGAGTGGACCATCACTGTCTGTCATGCCCATCCGTACCTTCTCCACATCCCTCTTCAGGAGCCCTCCTCCTCCACGATGCGTGCACACTTTTTGAACAGAATTCTGCAGTCTTATTCTGAACCATTCTAACCTTCTGTTCCTGCACAAAGAAAGTACATCCATATACGCTGAGTTCAGTTGCACCTTGACTGCACACAAGTAAGTCTGGTTGGTTAGTTATTGCAAACCTCAAAACTGTGGGTACCTTTGCTCCAACTTCTACTCAGCTCTCTGTCCCCAAGCACCCCAACCACTCACCAACAAACCAACAAGCAACGGCTTTGGGTCCACTGTGTGGATCAGCCTTACAGAAAGAGTATGAGGCAGTGCTAGTGGTGGGACTTCAGATGTTCTCAGAAAGCTTCCACCCCAAACAAACAAACATTCACTTCTGCTGCTAAACTGTCAATTTCCCTAAAATTCTCCTATCAATTAATTTAGCTCAAATCCTAGGGTCCAAGGAAGCTTTCACTGAAGTATTTCCAGAATACGGGTCACTGCTAGACAACGGTTCCATAGGCAGAACCATCATGAGACTATCTACCAGTAAGATGACAGACAGCAAGCTGGGCACTGAGGAAAGAGGACGGGGAAATGAGAGCTGGGTGGGAAGGAGGGGAAGACACAGAAGAAGCAGCAGCACGCGGTGCACACGTGGAACAAAGTGGCCAAGGAGGCCAGGTCTTTAGGGCACTCAGGGACTGTGGTCTCGGGGACAAGCTGGCATGAGCTCCCTCCCAGCCTCGAGGGGACACAAACACGCAGTGACAATATCCTGTATTTAAAAAGGTTTTAGGGCTGGGGATTTAGCTCAGCGGCAAAAGCGCCTGCCTGGCAAGCGCAAGGTCGTGAGTTCGGTTCCCGGTACCGGAGAAAAACCAAAAAAAAAAAAAAAAAAAAAAAAGGTTTTAAAGTTCACAGAGCCTTCCAATAGCAGTTACCTCACGTGGCCCTAACGATGAAAACAGGCAGAACACATGCCTTGACTTAAGGTCAACGATTTTGAAGCTCAAGCGACTGAGGAACTGGTAAACGACAAAGCTAAGCCCCGCTGCAGCCTGCTTCTGTTTGCATAGTGCCATGCTTACGAGCTGGGATCTGAAATCCAAACCGTAAGACTGATTAGTTTTAGAATCTGCATCCCGGCCCCCACCCCAGCCTGTTTTTCCTCTGCAAAATGGGATGCTGTAGGAAGGGCCTGAAGAAGTGCACATGGGAGTTCAGTGCAGTGTCTGGAACACAGAACAGACAGCGGGTGTGGGCTATTGGTATCATTACTACTGCACCCTGGCAAGCAGCGGTCCCAACCCTGCCACCTCCTGGGGCGCCTCCCGAGCCCACTGCCATGCAGCCCTCACCCCAGACTACTAATCAGACTCTGCAAGTACATGGGGCAGACCCTTGTCTTTTTGTTTCTTCCTTTCCTATCCTTTTTGTCTTTTTTTTTGTAAACCTCTTAGGTAATTCTGATGCCAAGTGCACAACTATAAACAGATAATACAAAGCAGTTATTTCTCAAACTATAACATGCTTTGCAGTCACCTGATGATCTTGTTAAAGTGCAGGTTCTGATTCAGGAGGCCTGGGTTGGGAGCTGAGACTCTGAATGTCTAACAGGCTCCAGATGATGCTGACGCTGTTCATCTGCAGGCTGGCTTGGAACAGCAAGGATACAGATTATCATGAGATGGAGAGGGATAGGACAAAAGACAGGCTAGAGGAGACCAGAACACAACAAAACTCCCAAGGGCCTAATTCTTAGGCTGGCCCCATTAAATATTAAATGGCACAGTTAATAAAGAGTAATAAATGCAGTGTGAGGCAGGCAAAGCAGCTCCTGCCTTTAATCCCAGTACTCTGAAATGAAGGCTCAGCCTAGGCAATTTAACAAGAATCTGCCTCTAAATAAAAAAATGTCCAAAGGACTGGGGATGTAGTTCAGTGGAAAGGCATCAGATTCAATCTCCAGTACTGCAACCAAACAGACAGATAATAAAGGGAGTCCAGCACCTAGAAGACTCCTACGAAACGGTAACAGTTACTACTTCTCATACCCTCCTCCACCACAACAAAGTAGAATAGGAATGTTTTCTCCTGGTTCTGACCACCCTCTCTCCTCGACCCTCACCTTCCCATGAAACGTGCTCCCCCAACCAGCCTCTATTAACTTCCTGACTAAAGCCACCTCTTCCTTCAATGTAAAGGTCCTTCTCAAAAGACAGCGATTTCTTTTCTGCTTGGATTCCTTGGTTTACCTGTTCTATTTCACCAACCCAGATCCTCGTCTTCATCCACTCACTTCATAAGACCCAATACTGCCAGAGAGCTACGGGGTGGGGTGGGGGACACAACACATGGAGGCGCCATGGGCGCGGGTCTGCATGTAAAACCCTGCCAGGACACTGCGGGGAGAGGGTCACGGCTCCTCCCTCACTGACTCGGGTTTCACCTAGCTTCTTGTATTTTCTAATTTTTTCCTGAAAACTCTGGACTTTTCACCAGGAAAGAAACTGCTCCATCCTCTCTGGCTCCACCTAGGACAGCGGTTTGCAATCCTGGCTGCTTATGAGAATCACCTGGGACCCAGCCTTGCCCCACCCCGACCCCCACCCAATCAGACTGAACTGTCTGAGGCGGAGTTTCATAGTGGGTGGCCGGGGTCAAAAAACTCTGCCCTGGGGACCCGTATTATTCCTGGCTACAAACTAAGCAGAAAGAAACTACCTCTCCGCCATGACCGTATCATCCCTCCCAGGGCAGAGGGGCAGAACTGGGTTTCTCTCCTAAGCTCAGTTCTTTTGAGTGGAGGAGGTGAAGACAGTTCTTGAAGCAAGAGGAGGCCAAATCCAAAGGATGTAACATTTACAGCTCATTAACCTCGGCCTTGGAAGGCAGACCCCTTCTCTGGGTCTTCCCACAGGGTCTAGTGCACAGCAGCTGTCAGCTCCCTGGGGTCTCCATCACTCCCCAGCGAAGAACTGGAGAAAAATCACCTGCCATACTCCCCAGCCCCCATAAGCCCCAAGTCGCAGTCTTACCACGACAGTTTTCAACTTGCCAATTCAAAAACAAAACTGATTTTCCACACAGACAGTGACTTCAGGAGTTGATAAGGCAGCTACCAACGCAGAAAACTCAACCAAATAAAACAAAAGAAACTCTCTAAACTTCATATTCTACCTATGGATACTATGCTCCACCCAGGATGGGATTCCGCTGCACACACCAGGTTTCCTAGATCCAGAAAATGCAAACTAAGCTGGATAGAAAATTACAGCCAAACACTCTAAACAAACAGAAGACAGTTTTATAAAGAACTTAAGCCATTCAGGAAACAGCTGTAAAAACTTCAGTAAATCCTCAGCCACACAGTGAGCCCTGTGAATGAAGACACCATACCTGATTAGATCTGGCTCTGTACCCTCATTCTTGAAGGACGCCAGCAGCAGTCTCTCTCGAGTTACGAGATCATCCAGTAGGTTCTGTCTTCGATCTCCTTCCAGTTGTGTTCTGCAGGCACCATGTTAAGGTCCAGCGGTGGATGGACTGCCTCATCTGAGCCATTACACTACTAAATTAACTCCTGAGTCACTCTAATCTCTGCCATTCAGAGGACACCTCACCTTTTCAGAGGACTGTTCACCTTTTCAGAGGACTGTTCTCACCTTTTCCTGCTCTGACCTTCAACTTCACTGATCCTTCAGGTAAATGACCTTGATGGCACCACTGGAAAGGGACATATAAACACTGACGAAGGTCACTACATTAAGTTCTTTTACTGAAAAATATTAAATAATATTTTCCACCCAGTCAATAGAGCAATGTGGCTCAGCAACTCCTTAGGTTTTGAGTTATAGGTGTCAATATTCAGAGGTGTGTTCCTATACGTTAATACTCCTAAGGTACGGCTGGGGATGTGGCTCAGTGGTAGGGCACTTACCTAGCTTGTGCAAGGCCCTCAATGTGATCCTCAGCACTGACAAAACAAAAACAAACAAAAATCCCTAAGCTTGCCTTGTTTTAAAAAGTAGGGAAGAAGTTCTCTACATCATCCACCTTCTCCCACGTTGACACCTATTATCAGACCTAGACTATATATTTGTGATGTGCTACTTTATGCACCAATGTACTGTAAAAATTGTTACCATCAGCCAGTGATTTAAAATCTAAGCTGGGAGTGGTGGCGCACGCTTATAATCTCAGCACTCGGGAGGCTGAGGCAGTAGGATCTTTGTGAGTTCGAGGCCAGCCTGGGCTACAAAGTGAGCTCAAGGCCAGCCTGAACTACATAGTGAGACCCTATCTCAAAAAGATAGATAGATAGATAGATAGATAGATAGATAGATAGATAGATAGACAGATAGACAGATAGATAGAAAGATAGAAAATAAAATGTATTGCACGATCTTTAAGGAAAGTTACAAAGAAATAACAGTATTTTAATGCATTAGTCTAAAAAGTATGTTAGACTAGGAGCCCTAAGGGCAGAGTTTTAGTCCCATGCTGTCCACTGTCCACTGTCCACTGTCCACGACGTTGAACTGGCTACTTCACCTTTTGGGTTCTCAGTTTCTTTACATATAACACCAGATCATCCGTTAAGTCTTTTCCAGTCCAACTCGTAAGTGATGGTTAAAAAAAAAAAATCAGAACCTAAACTCAGGGGAATGTTTTGTTGTGGTGTTTTTTTGGTGCTGGGGACTGAACCCAGGCCTTGTGTGTGCTAAACACGTGCTCTACAGAGAGAGGGAGAAAAACTAAGACACACTTTTGAAAGGATAGATTTGATACTGCACAGAAAAGCAAGCCCCAAAGTGAGCTACCTCAACTTAATTTTTTCCAGTTTTTACCTTTGCATCAAAGGATCTTTGTTTTATTAGATCTCAAAGGCTAGTGTTTCAAAGAAGTTGTGGCCACAACTACCAACTCCTAGTAACAAAAGCAACGCATTATCAGAGCACTGCTTTGGGCTAACAGGTTTCTTTTTATTTGTTATTTATTTTTATTTTTTTTATTTTTTTGGTTTTTCTCCAGTACCGGGAACCGAACTCACAACCTTGCGCTTGCCAGGCAGGCGCTTTGCCACTGAGCTAAATCCCCAGCCCCAGGTTTCTTTTCAGAAGAGGTACATAAAACACTGCATTCAGGCCCAAAACCTTTGAGAAACTGGCAAAACCAAATAGTAACATCATCACTACCTGACTAGGAACACCACAGCCCAGGAGATGAACAATTTTTGTTGCTAAGTTTCTACAGAAAAGAGCTAGCTAGCTAGGAAAATGTAAACAGTCCCAGGCAAAAAAAATTTGAGTAACATACAGCCCTTAGAAAATCATGAATCCCCCAAACCAATGTAGCTGAGCTGTGTTCGCGGCTTTACATATAAAAATAAGAAGAAGAGTTCTCTCCCCATTCCAGACTGCCACACTGGCTTAAATTACTACCATTATTTTTTCCATTACCTGCTTGACCACAGTCACCATGTACATCTTGGAAACCATGAAACAACTACTGTAACTAAGAAACAGTGACCTTAAGTATTCCTCTGTACTAACAAAAGGGCCAAATATTAACCTTTTGGTCAATGCAGTATTAACAATACCATTTTTTAAGTTAATGGTAAATTATCAGTAAAGTGTAAGGCCCTTCTTCTATCCATAAGAAGCTTCTCAAAAATTAAAAACAAAAAACAGAATTATATAGGACAGCTGGATAGGTGACCCATGCCTATAATCCCATCATTCAGGAGGCTGAAGCAGGAGGGTCACAGCAAATTCGAGGCCAGTCTGGGCTACATAATGAGTGCAAGGCAACCTAGACTCTATAGAGACCCTGTCTCAAAAAATCAGAAAAACAAAAATTATATGGGGTGAAATGGAAATTTTAAATTGTGGAAATTATTAATTATATCCCAAAATGAGCTAGACTTGTCTCATGTGCTATCCCCTGGCAATGTCTGGTTTTGTTGGGATTTCAGTATCCAACCATCCAAGCAAACATACACTGGACAAAAATCCAGTATTAACAATTAAGCACAGATGTAAACGTTTAAAAATAAAATTTCAGAAATATTATTGGAAGAATACATAAGGTAACTTTTTAAGGATCTTGAAGGAAAAATCTTTTCAGACAAAATTAAAAATATAGAGATGGAGCTGGGTGTGGTAGCTTATGCCTGTAATTCCAGCACTCACGAGGCTGAAGCAAGAGGACTGCCACAAGTTTGAGGCTACTCTGGGCTACACAATGAATTCAAGTCCAGCCTGAACTACACAGAGAGACCCTACCTCAAAAAAAAAAAAAATCTAAAAACACCTGCAAAGTAAAACTATAAGAGACAAAAAGGCAAAGGACATTACAGAATATCAAAACAATTAACACTAATACTTCTAGTCAAAGGAAAGGTCATGTAGTCTCACATTAATAAATGAAATGCAAACTGAAACAAGTTACCCTTTCACATACCAGACTAGGAAACTGTGACAAGATAGTTTTGGAAAGGACCTGAGAACAAGGCACCCTCCTACATTCCTGGTGGGAATATAAACAGGTTATATCAATTGCCAGACTGCCTTCCATATACCTAACATTTTCAAAGGCACATTCATATATTTATATGGGGATTTCCAAGCAAAGATATTCAGTGCAGCATTATTTATCATAGCCAAATACTGGAAACATCCTTAATGTCCATCAATAAGGCACTATGCAATGGAATGTTTTACAGCCTAGAAAGCTGTTCCTTGCAAGTGTTCAGATGAATTATCCGATATAGAATAAACTCTGAAATAATTTTAATCCCAAAAATGGGGCAGGGGAGGGGGGACAGCAATAGCAACAAGGAATTAAATAATGAATAGTATGTCCCCACTATGTTAGAAAGAAAAAAACCAAACAGATAGATAGTCTGAAAGTATAGATACAAACAACAGCCTCTAAAGAAGGGGAACTAACCGGGCATCATGATGGCACAGGCCTATAATCCCAGCACTCGGGAGGCTGTGGCAGGAGGATCACTGAGAGTTTGAGGCCAGCCTGGGCTACAAAGTGAGCTCAAGGCCAGAATGAACTGCATAGCGAGACCCTGTCTCAGAAAGACATGAAAAAAGAAGGGGAACTAGAGATTCTAGGTGTGAGGGAGACTGAATACTGTTCCGTACTGTTTGACCAATATATCTGCCAGTTAATAAGTTTCAGGCCATAGGTATAGTACAAGCCCTTTATGATCAAAGGAACTGCGCATTTGCAGATACATTTTCATATCCTCAACATGTTTTGTGTCTAAGGAAGCCTGGGAAGAGCAGTGTCCACCACCAACACTGAACTATGAAGAACAAGATGAGGGGATGAGGATGTGCGAGAGGAGCCTTTAATGAAAATTAACAATAAGAAGTGTATAGGTAGAGTACTTTTTACAATAAAAACAATAAAGGTTAGGTTTCAAAATGTAGCAGATACTAGTTATAGACTTACACGAATGAATCAGTTAAAGATCACTTTCAAAGGCAGTAAAACTTGGTGATATTTTATAGGTTAGTCAGGGAAGAACAGAACCACAAACATTTGATGCTCCAAGAGGAGCTGGCAAGACTATGGCACACGTGCCACAGTGGGTTATTTGTATCACTGAAAGCGCTAAAAGGCTCACCATCACTGCCCTAAGCCAACATTTTTCTGACAGGAAATTAAGGAGCAGCGTAACTACGTTGCTGTGCCGGTGAACTGGGCCGGAGCCCAGCTTGCCTATCCCTCCCCGCATGACCGGGGCACAGCCACCGAACACCCGGGGCTGGTCCACCCTGGGGCTGCTAGCACCGCTCCTATCCCTTGGCACTTCCTGCTTAAGACTGTACCGTACCGATGCAGACTGAACATCCCTACCTGAAAATCCTAAATACCCCCCAACCTGAACTTCTGGAGCACTAACGTGTTGCTACAAGTGGCAAATTTCACATTGTGAAACATTTTTCACACACAGAATCATTCAAAGCATTGCATTAAATTATCTTCAAATTGTGTGTATATGAAATGTAAATAAATTTTGTGCTTAGACTAGGGTCCCATCCCCAAGATATTTCATTATGTATATGTAAATATTCCAAAATCTGAAAAGATTCTAAATCTGAAACACTTCTGATCAGAATCCTTTTTGATGAGGGACACTTAATATGGAACACTCTAATTCAGAATATTCCCAGAGACTCCCTTTTTTTTTTTCTGAGACAAGGTCTCACTATGCAGTTCAGGTTGGCTGGCCTTAAACCCTCAGCAATTCTCCTGCCTCAGCTTCCCGAGTGCTGGGATTACAGGCATGCACCACCACGTCTGGTGAGACTCCATTTAAATCTAAGAAAGCTATATAGTGAGGAACATTGCCCTTTAAAAAATATTTTATTTTAACATACTGGAAGGACAGGCTGGGCATGTTGGTACACAACTGTAATCCCAGCACTTGGCAGGCTGAGGCAGGAGGACTACGGCTAGTTCCATGCCAGCCTACAAAGTGAGTTCAAGGCCAGTATGAACTACAAAGTGAGACCCTTTCTCAAAAAAAAAAAAAATCTATCTTATCTATCTATCTATCTATCTATCTATCTATCTACCTACCTACCTACCTACCTACCTACCTATCTTGGGAGGACAACCATTAGGAGATAGGGCAAGGGAAGGCAGAGGGAGACTGGATCAGTGGACCATCTGCACAGTGCACTTACAATATATGGACTAACAAGAGGTCAAAGAATCATGCAGCCAACAACCCATTCTGCTTGTAGGCAGACATGTATGTGCTAGTTCGGTAGACTAAGGGAGTGGAGGCAGGGTGTGCCTAAGCCTGACAAGGATAATAAAAATAAGACAGTCAGCAGCTGGTGCCGGTGAACTCCTCTTCCACCAACTTGGTGAATAACCAAGAAGAAAGGCAATGAATGAATAAAGACACCAGGAGTGGGGGTACATGGCTATAATCTCAGTACTCAGGAGGCTGAGGCAGGAGGATCACCGTGAGTTCGAGGCCAGCCTGGGCTACGTAAGCAAGTTCAATGCCAACCTGCACTACTGTAGCAAAACCCTGTCTCAAAAAAGAAACCAAAAAAGAAAAAAAAAAAAGAATAAAGAAAAAAATTAACTACCATAGTACTCTGTCATTGGCTTGGCTAATTTCATGTGTACTTCTAGCCAATCCAGGAAAAGGTAAGCTTCTGAATGAAATAGGATGCTGACTTCATTTTGCCAACACCTATTACAGCAGACCCTTGACTCACGAACTCAATTCACTCCCTCAGGCTGGTTGTAACTCAGGTTGTCAGCTGAAGGCTCAGGCTGCTCTAAGCAGCCTTCAAAGTCTCTCTCCTGTATATGGGCGGATTTCACTGTCCTTAGACAGACACTGGGCCAGGATTTCTCAACTAACCCCGTACAGGAAAGAGTGTTGTAATGTTTCTTGCACAACTCTTTAAGGGTTAAATCTGTATCTGAGATCATCTGGAAGCATAAGCGGCCAGCATTCAGGTCATAACTCAAGACTGTGGTTGTAAGTTACAACTAAAATTCCAGTCATAACCTAAGTTGCCATTTGTCAGGCCG
This sequence comes from Chinchilla lanigera, assembly GCF_000276665.1. Lineage (NCBI taxonomy): Eukaryota > Metazoa > Chordata > Mammalia > Rodentia > Chinchillidae > Chinchilla > Chinchilla lanigera. The sequence goes on along the minus strand of NW_004955467.1, from coordinate 7,539,146 downwards.
GTCGTAACTTGAGGGTCCACTGCAGCCACGTGGTGAAGCCCAGCCTATTTGCTGTAAGCTGGTCCATGCTCTGAACCACAGGTGGAGTCCAGTGCAAATGTAGCTGGGTCCATAGAACATGCCAGCCCCATTCCAGCTTCTGGACTCTCTCTCTATTTTCTTGCTGTTTGTGTTTTGTTTTCTCTGGACAGGATCTTACTAAGCTTCCTGGCTGGCCTCATGTTTGCAGTCCTCCCACCCCATCCCCGAGTAGATGGGATGACAGGTGTGTGCCACCGTGCCTCGTGCTTCGAGGTTTTTGGAACAGGATCTCACTGTGTAGTCCAGACTGCCTCGAACTCCTGATATTCCTGTCACAGCCTCCTTTTCTTTAAGTCACAACTCCTACTAAATAAATGACTATTACATGCTAGGCCAAATCTTCCCTTGCCTCAAAACATTGATCACTTCCTTATTGTGGTACTGGAAATCAAACCAGGGCTTCATTTATGTTAGGAAAGTACTCTTTTTTTTGAGATAGGGTCTCACTATGTAGTTCAAGCTGGTCTTGAACTGGCAGCGATCCTCTTGGTTCAGCCTCCTGAGTGCTAGGATTACAGTTATGCACAACTGAACCCTGCAAGCAAGCACTCTTACCAGTGAGCTACAACCCAACTCTGTAATTTAGTTTTGAGGTAGGGTCTCACTAAGTTGCCCAGGCTTGCCTCAAACTTGTGATCTTCCTGCCTCAGCTTTCTATGCAGCTTGGGTTACAGGCATGTACCACCACGCCTGACAAAGCACTAATCACATTTGCAAGTACTATTTTAATATCTGTGTGCTCTAATACAACCATTTTGCCTACAAATTCTCATTAACTTTTATAAGAATGATTAAAATAATAATAGCAGTTAATCCTCAAGGAGGACTTACCAAATGTGAAGCAACTTCTATGCATATAATCTAATCCTCATAACAGTAATACAAACCAGGAAGATTCTTATCATCCCTATTTTACATATGAAAAAATGAGGCACAAGGAGGCTAAGGTTACACAGTAAGTGTTAATACCTACCTTTTATTCAACACCCACCACTGGGGTGGGGGCTAGGCCTGCGAGATGCTTTAAAAATATTGTCTTCAATTTTCACAACAAATTTGCAAAACTAGGACTAGTCCTAGTTTTATAAACAATGAAACTAAGCCCCAGAAAGACTGAACTGTGGTTTGGCCTCGATGCAGGGACAGACTGGTCGTCAGTCGCAGGTCTGCCTGCTTCCGGAGCCGATGCTCTTCCCACTGTACTGATGACACCCGACTTGCAGATTTCACAAGCAGCCGTGTTTCCAAACAAACCAGGGACAGGAGAAGTACTTAATTGAGAAGCACCAATTACACATCTTGCCAGGTATTGACTGGACATTCAAAAAACATGTAAAACTACCTACTTTATCTATCATGATGAAAAATCAAGATCTTAACATAAAAAACTAGAAAGAACCTTGTACCAACACAGATCTTTGTGTTTACATCTATGTAAGAAGTGTCACGAACAGGCGGTGTCTGAGAACCACTGTCCCTCTCCTGCAGTCACCAGGGGATATGTGCAGAGTCCGCTCAGCCTCTCCACACCTGCAACCATGGGGGTTTATTATATAGGGATTATCACATCTCTCTACCTGTGCTTTTCCCCAAAAATAAAGAGGTCATAAGAGTTAAGAGATTTTTTAAAAAGTATTTCCACAGGCCTTCTCCTACGGCACCAAAAATACCTTTTGATACTAAACCCCTTTGTTAAAGAGATTATTTTTATTCTCTTTAAAGAGGTAAAGGTGCTGCCACTGAAAAGCTAACTGAAGTGCAAGCTTCATGTAAAGCCGGTTGTAACAGTATTTTTGGTACCGCTTGAAATTTCACATGGAGCGTTCAACAACACATCGCTTTAACCAGCGAGACTCTCGGAGGAGTGCTGTGGACAGAAGTCACGCGGTCCAGCAGTTCTAACCTCTCTGGCCACGAGACTTTGGTTTATTAATTGTAAACTCATGGATTCAAAAGCACAGAACTTTCATTTTAATTTCATCTTCATCCTTGCCAGGAGTAAAGTACTTTTTCAGGAAACAGAATAACATCTTAGATCTAAATTCCAGGAATTTAACTGTTTAGAAAACACTGTCATAGTACTTATCTTTTTGGCAATTCCTAGCAGCCTCTGGAAAACTCCATGAATCCAGAAAAGCAGAAACTCAGTAAATACCATAACTTAACTACCCAGCACTGTGAGGAAATGTACTATTCAAATATTCACACTGGAAAAGTCATCTGACATTAATTATGTCTCAACAACAGGATTAAAAAGTCACTGTGTTGGTGATTTATGGATAAAAATTTTTCTGAGAATTATAATGTCATAAAGTAGTGTATCTAATAAACTACAGTGAACACTGTTTAATCTTTCTGATGATTAAGAAGTTTCTTCAGGATCTGCCTTATAAACAGGATTTATCTTGGCCCTACAGCAATTAATAGAAAATTCTAGTGGAAGACATGCCAGGAGATAGTTGACTATATTATTTCTACTAAAATAAAAGTCAGCACTAAACAACTGACTTGGGGCCAGACTGTGCTTGAATTTGGCTCTTCTATTTCCCAGCTGTGAGGTCCCGAGTAAAACACCAGAACTCTCACAGTCCTCTCCTCAGAGTAAAATCTCCTCACTGGAATGCTGGATTCTCCTTTCAACATTAGGGGCCTGAGGTCCAAAGTGTGGCCCACCCTCAGTACCTCTTTTGTCAAGAGAAGCGATCACCAAAACTAACCAATAACATGAGGTTATCAGGACTGACAAGTTGCTGTCTAACACACCTTAAGTGTGGAGGGTAACTGTTACAGAATTATTAAATGTTTGCGAACAGGAAGGAAGGCAAAGAAAAGGGAGATGGAAACAAGCAGGATTACCAGGAGGCTATGTAAGGCTGGAGGTGTAGCTCAGTGGTAGATCGTGTGCTCATCACATGCAGGGTTCAAATGCCAGCACCAAAAAAGGGGGAGAAGGGCCATAATACAGAAGCTACCTCCCTCTTTCCACCCTATCAGAAGAAAAATAGCCTCCTTGAAAACACAGAAATTCAGGAGCGCCCCCTGGGGATGGATTGTCTGCATGCCATGCCCTGCAGTAGGGACTATGGTTACAGTAATTGGGAAACAAAATAGAATTGTAAAGAAAGCCTTTTCATGCAAGTTGAGTTTTTTTAATTTCTCCTAGGAATTTGTGAATTATCCACATTAAGGTCACTACATATTTTTGTAATGTTTTAAATAACTCTGTTCAGGGTTTTTAATGCACGGTGCTTAATTCAGTAATTTGGGAGGTATTCTGAGATCACCACAAAACCACACTAAAACCCCAAGAGATTACAGATGGTCAGACTGGAAGCACTAGGAGAACAAAGTCAATTATTCCTATGGCATATTTAGTGTTCTCTAATTAATAACTAGCAGAAATTATTAGTAGCAAAAATTAACATTTTTTTTTGCTCTTCTGTTTTTGTTTTTGTTTTCCAATACTGGGAAATGAACCCAGAGCCTTTACACTGAGCTATATTCTCAACATTTATTTATTTATTTTTTTAATTTGAGACAGAGTCTTGCTAAGTTGTTCAGGCTGGGCTTAAAAACTTGTGATTCTCCTGCCAGAGCTTCCTACGGTACTGTATTACAGGTATGGCCACTATATCTAGATAAATAAATGTATAGATTTATACGTTTATTATATATTATCCTAATGTATAGATTTCCCTGGCTGTATAGGTTTAGCACATAAGTGAGATGGATAACACATAATTATCTTAATGGAAGCTACCAAACACATAGGTACCAGTACTCTACCATGAAACAGTGATAAGGTATTTAGTTGCCTTTCTAATGTACCTGTTAGATGTCTGACACTAAAACAAATTAGTGTCACTCCACGTGCAGACTTCCCGGCACAGAGTAGTGAAAGTGGAGGAAAGAGCCTTGCCCATCTGAAACAACTTCAGGTTTACGTATTTAGACTTCTTTACGTTGGTAAAATAAAAGCTCAAACTTTTACAATAGACTAACTGGGCAGTAACAAATGATACCAGTTGGATCAAGTTACAAACAAAGCCTATCAGAATACTCTGACTGTGTTACAAAGAAGCCCCCAGTTGTTTACTGAAATTAAAATTCTACTTGAAACCTTCCTGGATTAATAATTGGATATATGGAAAGCCATGCAATTAATCTAAACCAACCTTCTTGGAAACATAAGAGGGTTACATTTGCAGGAAAGTGTTTTCCTTGAACACTTTCCATTTTTTATCTAAAAAGCTACATTCTATACAATTTCTATATATTCTATGTAATTTTCCCATACCTAAAGCCAGGATGTAACCACTTCCTCTAATAACAAAAACTGGGCCTTTTCCCACATCTGTAATCTCAGGCTGATGCAGGAGGATCACCACAAGTATGAGGCCAGCCTGGGCTACACAGTGAGTTCATGGCCAATCTGAATTACACAGTGAGACCCTGTCTCAGAAAAAAAGAAGAAGAAAAGAAAAAAGATGGGTTTTTGGCATGAACTACTAACAATTTAGAGGAAAATGAGAGAAAGCCATTTGAGATCAGTTTTCAAATTAATATAAACTCAGTTTCAAATGATTAGTTTAGGTAATAATTCACATATATTTTCCTATACTGATCAGATTATGAATTTCTAAGAAAAATTCTGACACTTGGCAGGAGGCTAAGATGATGGCCCAACTTACTTTAAGCAAGTCCCACTCCTCCTTCCACCCCAAATTTTCCAAACTAGAGGTAATACCTGTGCTCCTGGAAGAATAATAAGGCAAACAATTCACATCTCAATAATCTACATAAGTCAAGGCATGGTGGTACATGCCTGTAATCTGAGCACTTGGGAGGCTGAGGCAGGAGGATCGCCATGAGTTCAAGGCCAGCCTGGGTTACACAGTGAACTCAAGGCCAGCCTAAACTATACAGGGAGACCCTGTCTCAAAAAAAATCTACATAAGCAGTAAAAGCAACAGCAAAAGACATATGGTTTCTACTGGTACTGGCCTCTCCCAGGAGAAACGGCTCATTACAAACTTTGGAATGTCAGAAGTGGAGTCCGAGCTCAGTCTGCTGTTGCAGCAGCAGCTGGCCACCCTCAAGGCAGCAGCCGAGAGCAATGTGGGCTCCGTACACACAACACAGAAAGTATCAGCTTCTTGCCCACTAAGGGGTACGCCCAAGCCAGCTAATGCCTCGCCAGCAGATTCACTGTAAAACATGTAACAGACCCCAACATAGAACTCAGGATCATAGGAACAGTGTGGAAACCAGGTCTTCCTCAAACTGTGGAAAAGTCTGGGTGGCCCAGATTCCTTCCTTTCTTAAAATAAGATTGCTTTTCCTCCCACTCTGCAAAAGAGGTGGAACTGTTTACATGGATACATCTGATGTGTTGACACCGCTCTTAGCAATAAGTCCTTCAGAAGGGCGATCTTTTCCTTCAAGTTGTGCAACAAGGCTCGGATTGCCACGGTGAGCTGAAAAGAAAAGAACACATCCTAAGTATTCCAGTCCAGCGATGCAGAACCTATGAAATCGAATCAGGTAGAGGTGGCTTCCCAGACCAGAATTCCATCAAGGATGGGCTAGAAGAGATGCTTAGCCTCCAGGGGACAAATGCAGGAGGGAAAGTGGTGACCTGGTCCAGCCACCTAGCTGAGCCTCGGACCTCCCTGAAAGCCTGCCCAAGGGCAGCCCAGACTGTCTGACTGTGGGCACTGACCAGGAGCTGCCAATCTATCCTCAGGCTCAGCTGGGTTCTGTCCCCTGAGCTTCTGCCCTTTGATCCTATTGTCTACCCTGGGGCCATGCAGGAAAGTGTTTCCAAAAGTCTCCACTCAACAGCAAAAATCTCACAGTTCCCTGAGCCAAGCTTCAAACAACATGGCGTCAAGTCCCATCACCATCCAAACCAGCCTCTGCCGCGGTGTGTTTATAACCCATCTGAACCGTTTATAGGAAAGTGTTCTTTTATGCGTGAGGAATGGGAACCACTCGGGACTCTTTTTCCAAGACTGTGTGAGTTTTCTCCAATTATTCTAAAAGACCAGAGGAAACTTTTGTTTCTGAATCTAAAGTGCTACATTGAAGGATGGAGAAGTATGGGGGGGTGCGTTTATGGAATTTGGAAATATGAAAATAAAACTGCCCACTTAAATGAAAACATATTAGACCACGGGTGAATATATTACAAAGCCAGAATACCACAGGTTTCATCTGCCGCCTTGTTACAAGAAGCAGTGATGTAACTTAGGTGGAAGGCCACCGGCTCCTCAGGTCAGCAGGGCCACGGTGAGAGGCTGGCCATGGTCTGTTATGCACATCAAGCAATGCTCCAAGGTATCAACAGCCAATGAAAAAGGTCATCTAACTTTATTCTGATACCTCTGGAAACCAAGGAAAAACCCCTAATGTTCATAGGGCTACTCCCAGGAAAGCAGGTTTCTTCTCACTGTGAAAGTAAAGAGCAAAACAAAAACTACAAGCTGGTTTCAGTGATGGGCACCTGGAGTCCTCTATCCAGGAGGCTGAGGACAGCTGAGGCAACATAGCGAGACTGTCGCAAATAAAATAAAATGAAATAAAATAAAATAAAATAAAATAGCATAAACACACACAGACACCGCCAGGCCTATAATGAGCATATAAAAGTAAAGGCCCCCAAATCACTCAAGAGATGAAAGAGTATATAGTCATTAAAGAGTATTATTCAGCCAAGCATGGTGGCACACGCCTATAATCCCAACACTGAGGCAGGAGGATTGCTGTAAATTCGAGGCCAATGTGGGCTACAAAGTGAGTTCATAGCCAGCCTAAACTGCAAAGTGAAACCCTGGCTCAAAAAGACAAAAAAAAAAATATAAATGATTCAACTTTCACTCTGTTAGAACGGAAGAGTATCACCCAAGCAGTGAATGGTGGCACATGCCCATAATCCTAGCACTCGGGAGGCTGAGGCAGAAGGACTGCTGTGAGTTTGAGGCCAGCCTGGGCTACATAGTGAGTTCGAAGACAGACTCTGAACTTGTCTTAAAAAGCAAAAGAAAAAGTCACCCAAGGAGAGAAAAAATAATACAGAATCTAAATACACCAAAATGCCAAGGGTGGTTATCTTTAAGCAGTGAGATCTCTTAATATATTACAAGAAGATGATTACAAACATGAAAAAAAAGGTTTATTATCATAATGAAACAGGAGCTTCGAGAGCACAGAAAAAGATGGAAAGCCTAATTAGTACTTTAAACTAACCTGGTCATTAAAAAAAAAAAATCAGCCAGGGATAGCAGCACATGCCTATAAGCCCAGCACTCTAGAGGCAGAGGTAAGAGGATCATGCAAGTTCAAGACCAGCCTTAGCTACATAGTGAGTTCACGACACATATCAATTTCACTTACAGATTATAAATGTAAAACAATTTTAAGTATTAGTAAAGGAAATTTAAAATTACAATAAAAAGACTATGTCATTGCCAGTGAGAATTTATTCTAGTAATTTAAGGACAGTCTAAACCTAAAAATAAAAGCTTATGGTGTTAATAATTAAAAACAGAATAAACATATGATTAATACAGCATGGAGGAAATTAAAAACAAAAAAAACAAAGAAAGATAACTAAGAATAGAACACAATTGCCTAGAATGTATTATAATTTAACTCTGGTCTACAAGTTCTAGCCGATGCTACAAGGAATTAAAAAAAATCTATAAGGGTTGAAAAGAAGATGAAACTCTCATTTGCAGATTAACAGATTTCTACTTGGGAAAGTTAGAAGAATCAATTGAAAGATTACTTGAAAGAACAAAAGAATTCAGTACAGACATAAAATGAAAATAAAAACCAGACATTCCTAAATTTAAGTAATAACTAGAGAGAATTTTTCAAATTATTATTTTCAAAATTTATGAACAACACTAAAAAAATCTAAAAAGCATGTATCCTAGTGCCTGGCACATAATAACTACAGTAAATATTGCTAAAGGACTAAATACATGAAAGGATAAAATGAGAATGAAAAGAAATATGCAGTATTATAAAAAATGTTAAGTTTTCCCCATTTTTTATTAGAGAGGCAGTGGAAATTAAGGCCCAGCACAAAATTTTCTTTAACGGAGCTTCACAAAACCACTCTGAAAGCAGGATATGTGAAGAAAAAAATGACAGGAATAATAAAAGGACCCCTAAATAATCAGATAAGGTGTCATTATTAAAAAAAAATACAAGAATGTGATGCTGGCACTTGTCAACTGTGCCAACAGCGCAAGGAAGCAGAAGGCCTAGGAATACTGTAGCTGCATAAAAGTCCAGTGAGTGAAATGGGAACATTTTGTATCTTGGGGGAGGGAATTCTAATCTAGCAAATGGGGAAAAATAAAATTAGACATCTACAACATACCACAATAAATTTTTCAGATTTACACACACTGACACACACCCAAACACACACACAGCCTTAAGTATAGGAAGGTTTTCAGACCTCCACGCTCAAAATCATGTAAGTACTGAGCTGGCCATACTAGTGCATTCTTAGAATCCCAGCACTTGGGAGGAGCACTCGGACTTCAAAGCCAGCCTGAACTACATAGCTGACTCAACAACGACAACAACAAAAAGAAAAAACAGAAAAAAAATCATTCAAGTACTAATTTTCTCCTGGTGTTACCTTGGATGACTTTTCACCTCTTCGTTCATACTGATTTCGTTGTTGTATTTTCTCAGCAATTTCTTGGGCAATTTGACAGGTGGAATCATATGTAGAGAACCTGCAGCAAAGTCAGAGTAGAGAAAGATGTTTAAGGTTCTTTAAAAAAGAAATTCCTATGGCCAGACGTGATGACACACCTATCATCCCAGCACTCGGGAGGCTGAGGCAGGAGGATCATTGTGAGTTCAAGGCCAGCCTGGGCTACACGGTGTGTTTAAGGCCAGCCTGCATTGCACAGGGAGACCTTGCCTCAAAAAAACAAAAAAAGAAATAAAAAGAAATTCCTTACTTGTCCAAGCTGAGTTTTTAATTCTAGTCACAGCTTCAAACGGGAAAGGAGAATAATAAACAGGATCAGGAATAGCAGTAAGTATTAAATGGTACTTACTATGGCTAGGCACCCTTCCAAATGTCTCGTTTGTAACCACTCACTTAATGCACTCAGGTACATGGAGGGGGGCTCTGCTACCACCTCATCTATACACTAGGAAACGAGCTCCACAGAGGTAGCCTGACTCACCCAGCAGAACAAGGCAGCCTGGCCCTAAGACCTGGGCTCTTAAACTCCTTGCTATTGGGCCATGAGAAAGCATCTGCATTCATGCATTTGTGCAATAACAAACATTCCTGGAGGGCCTGCACTGTACAGACCACAGTTCTGGGCACTGTGAATGAACAGAGCTGTGAACAAAGTTTAGTCCCCAAATAAACAGGCTGTATGCCAGCTGTTGATATGAGCTGAAAAGAAAACTGCAGCAGGGTAAAGAGAGTGACCAGGAGGTACTATGAAGACAGGGGACCCTGAGACAAGGTGAGAAGCAAGTTGTGCACGTCTACCTGGAGAAGAGCTCCACAGTGCAAGAATGGCAGGTACTGTGCAACCTGCAACAAACTGTTCTGGTGATAAAGGTTACACATCCACCTGACACCTAAGTCTGCTAGAATTCTCTCCAAACACTTCACTGACCTTCTACTTGTTATTCAAGTGCTGGAGTTTTTGAAGGACTCACAATGAACCCCCAGTGGCCCTGCTTTTATCCTTCGGTTACAGCACCTTTGCTTGTTTTCAGGAAAATACTTAAGTGTGCACAAACATTTCATTTCTCCTACCAGCCGGTCTGTTTGTAAAAGTGAGGGCCCTGCTGTACTCATGCGATGAACGTATTTGAAATATTGAAAATTGCTGTCTGCCTTAACATTCCAATTTTTGCTCGAGAAAAGAAAATAATCCATTTCCAACTCCCATGTATCACTTGTGCATGGAGGGAACTTGATAAATGTTTTGTTTTTGTTTTGTTCTTGAGATAGGGTTTAGCTATGTTGCCCAAGTCAGTCTCAAGCTCCGGGGCTCAAGTGATCTCCCATCTCAGCCCCCCAAAGGAGCTGGGACTGCAAGGCATACACCAGGATGCCTAGGTGTTAAGTGGTTTTTTTTTCTTAAATGAAGACTTTCCAACTGCATCCCTCAGGAATCTTACTAAAGTAATTATAACAGCAGCTAATGGCTGAGCACCTGATCTGAGCCAGGTCCTTTCCTAAGAGCTCACTGTAAACTTCTTAAGGACCCCAGGAGGCAGGGTTGTGAGCCACTAACCTTAGACTCTACACAGTAGCAATATATATATATATATATATATATATATATATAACATCATTCATATACACGTGTATATGAAAAAGAACAGGTAGAACACCACCTAATTATGAAAACAGAAGGAAAATTGGGTCCTGGTCCCAGGCTTGCCATGTTTTCCTTCTTTCCCTCCATACTGTCATCTATGAAATGAACATCTTAGTTTTGGCTCTGTGGTCCCAGATCAAGCATGTAAGAATCCACAACCAAATCCTGCTAAGCATGAAGTCTAATCAAGTATTTCTGGAGCTAAGAGATGGGAGAAATTACTGTTCACCGAGGCACTCAGTGAGGCTGGGCCACAAGGTGACATCTTGGGCTGAATGAAGTTAAAGCAGGCCTCTTGCTCAGATGCTGAGGAGAGGGACATGCTGTACATGGTGCAAATCGTACAGGACAAGCAAACGGGACAGGAAGAAAACAGGCCAGGCATGCTCAGTCACATGGCTGCCATGGCAGGAGGGTAAAGTATAAAACAGTGGCGATGATAGAAGGTAGTCTCTGCAGAGCCTGGAATACCAGTCTTAAAGGAGAGTTGAGAGCCACAGAGGACATTTTATATATAGAAAGCAGCCTTGAAAAGCTTAAATGAAATGTGGAAGGTCACACAGCTAGGACAAATTGCCAATGTCTTGCCTCACCCCCCACCCAATCCCTATATTCTTCTTTCAGCCCTAACAGCAGGGGTTCTGAAATCTTGCTGCACATTTAAATCAGAGGAGAATTTAAAAAAAAAAAAGAAGCCTGGCTCTCATCCCACCTCCAAGCACTCTGACTAACTAGTGTGCAGTCTGACCCAGACATGGGGATTTTTGAAAGCTCCCAAGACGTTTCCAATCTATAGCAAAGCTTGAGGGACACTGGCCTAGTAACAGTGGGCAGTCATCAGGGTGTCAGGCACACAGCTGCTTAAATTATCATTTAGGAAAACTAATCTTTTTTTTTTTGAGACAGGGTCTTGTTTTGTAGTGCAAGCTGGCCTTGAACTCAGGGAGATCCTCCTGCCTCAGCCTCCGGAGTTCTGGGAACATAGGAGTGCACCACCAAGCACAACTCAATTTATTTATATAAATAGTAATGAGAGAAAATAAGAGGGTAGCAGCTGGAGGCTAGTAGATTTCTCAGATTATTACATTCTGCACACAATTACTAGTAATTACTATGTGCAAAATACTAGGTTATAAAGGTCTGGATGACAGTAGAAGTGGACATCAGAAAAGGGATGTCAGCAATTTTAAAAGAAAGAACCAATGGGAATTAGTGACTAATCTGATATAAGGAATGAGAAAAGGGAACAAGTAATGTGTTCAGGGTGAAGTCACTAAAAAACAGTGATGCTGCCACACGGGCAGAGGGACTGGCAGAAGTAAAAGAAGTTTCCAGACTGTAAGAGAGGCCTCTATTTTGACCCGAAAGGCAGTGAAAGTACAGATACATTAACATATATACAATCTAAAGCATACCAAAAGAAATAGTGGTGTGAATGGCAGTGATGAAACAAAAATGGAAGAATATTGCTAATTACAAAAACCCAATGATATGAAGGAGTCCAGCATACAACTCTACTTCAGTATCCTTTACCTTCCATGATAACATTTTAAAAAAGTAAATAGCCCACACCCTAAAAACCAAAAACCACCAATACTTAGGACGCCCAAGCAGAACACTGAGGTCTAACTAATTTTTCCAGAAATGGAGCAGGTGTTGCGGTGCACACCTATCATCCCAGGCTGAGGTGGGAGGATCGCTGTGAAGTCGGGGCCAGCCTGAGCTACAGAGATGCTGTCTCAAAATACAATTTTTTTTTTTAAAGCAGGTATTTCATTCAAAATTAGCTGCTTCAGTAGTAAACAAAGGTAATTAACTTCATCAAAGCATAAGTTGCTCCAGTAGTACAGACAGGTAATTAACTTTAGCAAACAACCAGCTCAGATGCAGTTATCACGTATTTCTATTAAACAGTAAGCTCACCACTTGCTTTGATAAAGCATTCAAATAGTAACTGCTATATTGGATCTCTAAATATTAGAACACAACTCATGAGGAAGGCACTGATTGGCTATGATTTTCAGTAGCACAGAAAGAAAACTGCAGTAACTTTTCCTAGGGTGTTTTGTTTTGCTTTTTGAGACAGTCTCACTATGTAGCCCGGACTGGCCTCCAACTCACAGAGATCCTCCTGCTTCAGTCTCCCTAGGGCTGGGATTACAGGTGGGCGCCACCCCACCTGGCTCCTGGGTTTTTCACAGTCCCTTTCTGTATTCTTTCTACCTTCCTCACCAGCAACCCATGGTGTAAAGCAGCCAATCAGAGCACAGTAAAGGTCTGCTTCACTTTCAACTGTTAAATGAGAAAGTCACTTAGTCAAATAACTGAGAATGATAGGAAGAGTACAGTTGTTTTTTTTTTTTTCAATAGTAACCAGGGAAGAGGTATGGGGTCCAGTTCTCACTTTCACCAATTTAAATGGGCAACTGGGAGGGAAGGGACCTCCCTTATCACTACGCTTTATTTCTTACTTTATGTGTGAAGTATGAGAGTTTGCTTCCAGAAAAGTAGAGAATAACTTCAGATGTATTGAGGACCTTAAAAATGTCCATAGTTAAACCCAATAGTTCTACTTCTGTGGCAGCATCCCAAAGAAACAGATGGGAAAGCAAGGTCGGCCTTTGGCATAGCAAAGATCAAAGACAAATCCTAAAATAAATTATGCTCATATGACACAGTGATATGCACCATAAAAATCACGTTTTCAGAAAACATTTAGTGATACGGAGAAATGCTTCCTGTTTTGTAAAACATGCATCATATAGAATAATAAATTCATTGTAAATATCAATAATGGCTTTTTCCGAGTAACAGTTAAAGAAGTGATTTATTTTCTTTCTGTAAACATTCTGTACTTTCTAAATTTTCTATCAGTGGTGTACACTATTGTTAAAAAGGCAATATTAAATTAAGCAACCAGCCCAGATAATCTAGGTACCAGGTAATTCTGACCTTGAAATCTATTCTCCTAACATCCAAATTATCTGTAACTTAAACAATTACAAACTGTGCTAGAAACAACATAAGACATATACTCCCAACAAGAATTTTACAATTCTAATATGTTGTAAATTATTAAACAAAAAAAGTCAAGCCTGTTATGTATAGCAGTTTGTCCCTTAGGTTTAGAGTTTGCATCTTTAACTACTTAGTCCTCGGGCTTTCACTGCTGAAAGAATGACCCTTATCAACTGCTGTTTTTTTTGCAGAAGTTGTTGCTGAAGGAACAGTCTCCAGGACACTGATAAGACTGATTCCGGGAGGAGTAAAATGTCTTATCTCAAGGGCTTAAATTCCCTCCCGGATTCCCACGATTTTGGAAGGGCCCACAAGATCTGCCTCTGCTCAACAGCTAATGACCAAGAATTCTGAGCCGCGGGTTCTCAACGAAGGGGGTTTAGCAGATGGACCGAGAGTCCACGAACAGGTTATTTCTACCTCACTTTTACAGGAGTCAGAGAAGTCTGCACCAGCCCCACAACCCGGGTGGGCGGGAAATCCCCGCGGAGAGCGCAGCCCCAAAGAGCTGCAGGAATCTACGGGGGTTCGGGTCCGGCCCCCGTTCCTCGGCAGCCCACTCGGGCTCCCTCCCGGCTCATCCACAGAAGGACCAGGAGTAGTGGGCTGTGGCTCAGCAGGGGTCCCCAGATCCTCGCTGTTCCTTTCCTCATCCCGAAAGGCCTTCAGCCTCAAAACTACGGAACTGCCGGCTCCGGGAAGCCCGACCCGCCCTCAGGCTCCCCAGTGCACCGCCGCCCTCACCCCTGGGACTCACCAGGGGTCCGGTGCCATCGTGCAGTCTCCGCCCGCTGCTCGGACACTTCCTGCTCCCAGCAGCTGACTACGGCGGCCCGCGTGGTTCACTCCTCGCGGTTCGGCCGCTGCGCGCCTGGAGTTTGCAAACTGATTATTTACTTCACTTTGGGGCCTCAGAGCTGTAACCAAAACAAACAAACAAACGTGTAAGGGCTCCTACTAGAAGATGCGAATTGCTGGTGAAATTAAAATAAAATTATTGTTGAACAGAATCGAAGCGTTTTCCCAAGGTGAGAGCGCTTTGAGAAACCTTCAAGATTGCTCTCGCGCAGTTCCTTAAAATTTTTATCCCCTGTTTCAAAAACAAAACAAAACTGTATTGTGGCGATAATTGCATACCAAGTTAATACTGTATTGTGATAAGTAAGCTATGCCTTAGCAAAGCTTTTTAAAAATCGTTAAAATCTTTTTACCTGCTTCCAGCATAGGACTCACGCATCAGAGGCAATTCACTGTTAGTTTTAAAATGCCAAGTAGAAGCTTAATTATATAGTTACCAAAAAGGTCACAGACTACACTAAGTAAGGAGGAATTTGTTCTGTGCATTTAGTACCCACCCTACCACCTCTACTCTACACTTACAGGAAACAGAAAAGGGACACCCTCCATACATTTGCAAGAGGACAAGTCAACCCCAGCCCCCCCAAATTGGTTTCTGCGGGAACGTGGGCCTGGTGCGCATGCGCACAACCGTTCCCATAACGACCAGGAGACGCGACCCAAGCTGTTGCTGAAAGAATTTGTGAACAGAGCATCTCCGGGCGATGGGTGAGGAAATTTCGCCCGAGGACAAAGAGGTGGCGGAGCTGCAACTTGATGCGGTGATCGGCTTCAATGGTGAGGTCTCAAGCGCCCACGGGCTGGGTGGTTTAGAAACCCCGAGGACGTGTAGAACCCCGCGGCATACGAAAGGCGGGGCGGGGCAGTGCTAAGAGCCTTGCCAGGGCCGAGCACTGGGGCACCAACAGCCTCCGCTCCCAAGGGTCTTGCAGAGTCACGTCCTTATCCCCAGCGCCAGGGAGCCTGAGCGCCAACAGCTCCAACGCCAGCACCCACACCCAAAAGGAGCTACGCCCAGGGCGGGACGCGGAAGAGTATAGGTGCGACTGTTTTCACGTTGGGGCCGCCAATCGGATCTCTGAGCCCCACACAGACCCCAGAACCTCGGCCACCGCCGGATGCTGTGTGTTGTCCCGGGGACCAACTCACAAAACTAAACCTCTGGTTGTTACGCTGCTGAGAAGTGGATTCAGGGATTCTAAGACGTGAAGGTTTCAGGCTGAGATAGAGGAGGAAGCGGACGCCAGAGGGAGCTGGAGCGGTGGTTTTGATCCGGGAGGGAGCGGTCGCTCTGCGCACATCTTGCGCCTACCTGTTGCTGGGAACATTAGAGCCGAAAATGCTGCGTTGTTTGGTTTGGTTTGGTTTGGTTCGGTTCAGCTCGGTTGAGGGATTAAAAAAAGCAACGCAATGTATTTTAGAAAATGCAAAAGTGTGTTGTGATACCTGAAAGCTTTAATATTGTGATGAAGTAGATGCAAAACAATCACTAACAAAATTTAAGCACGTTCTAGGACTTAGCTGGTGTGTCTGGCAGAAAGCAGGCGCTTCTTAGTCTGAGGTATTGGCCGTTTTTAGAGACAAGATCTTTTAGAGGTAACGAGATCAAGGAATTGA
This sequence comes from Chinchilla lanigera, assembly GCF_000276665.1. Classification (NCBI taxonomy): domain Eukaryota; kingdom Metazoa; phylum Chordata; class Mammalia; order Rodentia; family Chinchillidae; genus Chinchilla; species Chinchilla lanigera. Next base: position 7,523,190 of record NW_004955467.1, on the reverse strand, counting down.
ACGGCTTCCAGCTGCAAAGGCGCCCTGGTGATTAGCGCTCGGCCGCACAGCTCTGCAACTGCATCGTGCTGCTAGTGAATTATTTCTGAAATTTGCCATTGCATAGTTTCAGACCTCAGTTGACAGCAAGTAACTAAAACTGTGGAAAGTGAAACCACGTGTAGGAGGACTACTGTATGGGAGTAGTTAACACAGTGTCTTGGTTACTTTTCTCTCGTTGCTGAGACAAAATACCCAACGCCCAAAATGAAGGAAGGAAAGGTTTATTTAGCTTACAGTTTGTGGAGGTTTCAGTCCATACTTGGCTGGCTCCGAGGCAGAAGATAGCAAAGCAACAAGAGCAAAGGGGGGAATGGCAGCCGAACAGCAAACAGCCAGAGCAATAGGGAGGAATGGCGGCAAGCAGCTTTTTTTTCCCTGCCTTACTTTGTAAACAGGCTACCCCCACCTAAGGGGTGTGTGTAGCTCTCACATAATCTTTGCCCTCCTCTTCCACAGGCTCAGGATGTATACAAAGTAAGCACTCTGGCTTCCTGCTAAAAGTCACTTAGCCAAACCTCTAGACTCCCCAAGTTGACACAATGTTTCAACCATAACACACAGCATTATTTCTGATAAGTAAAATCTAGAAACAACCAGAAGGTTCATCAGAAGGAAAAAGACAAGTCAATTGTATTAGAGTCATATAGTAAACTACTCTACAGCAAGAAAAAACACAAATTACTGCTATGCATGACATGGATCATCTTGCAGTGTTGAATGAAAAAAACCAGACACAAAACAGTACACACTGTATCATCCCATTCATATAAAGATCAAAAAAAAAAAAAATCAGAATGAGGGAAGCTACCTGTAGGGATAAAGGTCAGAACAGTGACTACCTTTCTGGAGATAGAGACTACAAGGAGAAATTACACTATAAAGACATATAGATGTGATAGTGTTCTTTATTTTTCTTTCTTTTGTTCCTTCTTTTTTTTTGAAACAGGGTTTCACAAGGTCAGACAGTCCTGACTGACCTTGAACTCACTATGTAGCCCAGGCTGGCCTTGACCTCACAGCAGTCCTCCTGCCTCAGCTTCCCAAGGGCTGGGATTACAGGTGTGCACCAGCATGACCAGCTTGGTAGTGTTCTCTTTCTTAAATATATACATATACACATATACATGTATGTATTTGCCCTGTGCCACCAGGCCTGGCTCATATGATTGTTTATAAGGAGAATGCAATTTTTTAAAAAAAGGTTGAGGGCCAGGTGTGGTGGCACACACCTATAATCCCAGCCCTTGGGAGGCTGAGGCAAGAGGATTGCCTCAAGTTTGAGGCCACCCTGGGCTAGGTAGTGAATTTAAGGCTGGTCTGAACTACATGGTGAGACCCTGTCTCAAAAAATTAACTTAAATTATATTAAATTATATTAAATAAGACCAGGGCATAATGGCACATGCCTATAATCCCAGGAGGCTGAGGCAGGAGGATCATTGAGAGTTCAAGGTCACCCTGGGCTACATAGTGAGTTCAAGCCCAGCCTGAACTACACAGCAAGACTGTCGCAAACCAAAAAAGAGAGATTTCTTAGTAGGAAAAGATCACCCCAAAAGATATGAATCTTAGTGTTTTTTGTTTTGTTCTATTTGTAGTACTGGGGATTAAACCCAGGACCTCTTCACTGAGCTACAGCCTCAGCCCTTTTTGTTTTTCACTTTGAGATGCAGTCTCACTTAATCATTCAGTTACCCAGGCTGTGCTCAAACTTGCGGTCCTTCTGCCTCACCCTCTTGGAGTGCTAGGAGTACAGGCATGTGTTACTCCACCTCCAAGCTGAACCTTAATTTTTATAAAAACTATGAGAAAAGAATGCTCACAATTAAAATGAAAGGAATCACTTATTCAGGAACTGCACTGGTCATTTGGATAAGAAAAAAATCCATTTAGCTGTGACAATCACATATACACTAAAATGAATTCCAGAGAGAATTGAAACATAAAAGAAGAAATCATCACCAGAGTACCAGGGACAAATACTATGTGCTCGGACTTGTGTGTGGAAGATGACAAGTTCTTAAAGAAGCAGGGAGTAGAATAGGTCTTACCTGAGCCTTAGGGTGTGGCCAGGGCAGAAAGAGACGGGCTAGTTAATAGGCACAGGCTGCAGCTGATAGGTGGAGGAGTAACTTCTGAATTTCTACAGCACCGGAGGGGGGACTATGATTCACAGCAATTCACTGAATATTTCAACAGAGCTGGTAGAGAAGATCTTGAATGTTTCCAACACAAAGACAAATGTCTTTATCCAACATCCTTAGTGTCTTAGGTGATAGACATGAGGATTACCCTTATCTGATCATTACACATTATATACTGTATATGTATTGAAATTTCACAATAAGTCCTATAAATATGGACCATTACTATGTGTCAAGTAAATATTTTTTAAAAGATCCAGAAGACTGAGCCAGGAATGGTGGTATACACCTCTAATCCAAGCACTCAGGAGGCTGAGGCAGGAGGATCACTGCAATTTGGAGGCTAGTCTGGACTAAATAATGAGACCCTCTCTTAAAAAAATTCATTAAATTACTCTGTATATTTAATACCATATCACCAAAAATACACCTATGATTTCTTTTTTTCTTTTTGAGAAAGAGTCTTGCTTTTTAGAACAGGCTGGCCTCAAATGCATGGCAATCTTCCTGCCTCAGCCTCCCAACTGCTGGGATTACAGGCATCTGCCACCACCCTGGGCACAATTATGATTTTTTTAACTAGTGAAGGTCACTTTAAGGTTTACATTGTAAAATAAATATGAAAGTGACCAAAAATTTGGACCTAAGATGAATAACAAGGAAGAATTTATACCTAGTTCACATTAAAACATATTACAAAGATTTGTCATTGTTGAGATGATTCTGAGCAGATACTGCATTTGAAGGATGGTGGCTGCCTGGAGAAAGAGATCTCATGGGCAGAGTTCCCCGGGTTCAGAACACCTCATAGTCACTTAATGCTCAAGCTGGATTTAAATTTTCTTTTCTCATTTTATTGAGATATACTTAACTAATAAAAATTGTAGAAATTTATTTTTATTTTTTGCTATTTTGTTTTTTAAAGACTGACTCACTTCATAGTTCAGGCTGGCCTTAAACTTGCCATCTGCCTGCTTCAGCCTCTTGAGTACTGAATGCCACCGCACCTGGAAAATTGTATAAATTCACTATCTACGTTTTGACATATATGTACACTGTGAAATGTTTCCCACAGTCAAACTAATTGGCATCTCCACCTCATGTAATTACCAGTTGTGTGTGTGAGAGAAAACACTGAAGATCAACTCTCTTAGCAAATGTGCAAGACAGCATTGTCACCCGTTGTCTCTGGGCTGTTCATGGGGTCTCTGGGACTTAGTCATCTAGCATAACTGAAACTGTATTCTTTAAGCAAATATCTCCCTATTTCCCTCACACTCCTAAGCCCTGCCAACCAGCCTTCTACTCTCTGCTCCCATGAGTTCAATTTTTTAATGTTCCATATACAAGGGAGATCATTGAGTGTTTGCCTTTCTCTGTCTGGCTTATTTCTCTGTCTGGCTTGTTTCACTTAGCACAGTGTTCTTTAGGACCATTAAAACACAAAATAGCCACTTAATGGAATGGCCATTGTTATGGTTTGTGTCTGGGTGTCCCCCCAAAGCCTCATGCGGTCATGGGGCAGGCTTTCAGAGTTTGATTGATTATGGGTGTGAGAGCTACACCCACCCTGGGGTGGATAGTTTGCATGTGTAAGGGAGAGAAAGAGGCTGCTTGGGGCCATTTCCTGGCTTTTGTGCTTGTTGCTTTGCTGTGTTCTGCCGCCATGAGTTGTAGCCCTCTGCCATGTGCCATTCTGCCTTGTAATCTGCCAAGTATGGACTGAAACCTCCACAAACTGTAAGTGAAATAAACCTTTCCTTCCTTAATTTTGGGCATCAGGTATTTTGTCCCAGCAACGAGAGAAAAGTAGCCAAGACAGCCATTTAAAATGCAGTATTAAAAAATAGAATCGATATTTCTCAAAAGCTACCCAAATGGCCAGCAGTGTGTGCAATCATTCATTAGAGAATCATCAGGGAGGTGCAGATCAAAGTCACAATGAGATGTCATCTCATCTCTGTTAGAATGGCTGTTACCCAAAAGCAAGAAAGATAACAAGTGTTGGTGAGGATATGGAGAGAAGAGAACCTTCATGTGCTGCTGGTGGGACTGTGTACTGATCAGTTTTCCATCACGTAACCAAACTACCTGAGAAAAACAACTTGAGGGAGGAAAGCTTTATTTTGGTGCCTGCTGTCAGCAGTTTCAGTGCATCATCGGCCAGCTGGCTGCAAGGCAGAAGGTGCAGGGTGTCCAGAGGAAAGCCACTCAGCTCAGGGAGGAAAGAGCTAACTCGTAAGAGGAAGGAGCCAGAGGAAGGGGCCAGGGACCAGATGTAACCCACCCAGACACACCGAAAGCACACTTTACTGACCCCTCCGCTGCCACCGGGCATCTCTCAAGCCAGTCACTTTGACATCAAGATCAACCATCACAGAATAAACTGAGGTGCCCATTATGGAAAGCAATGTGGAGGTTCCTCAAAAAGATTAAAAATAGAACTACACTATAGTACACCAATCTTAACTTCTGGGTGTACATACAAAGGAAATGAAATTACTATCTTGGAGAGGTATCTGCCTGTCTCTCTGTCCATTGTGGTATTATTCAAAATAGTCAAGATACAAAAACAGCCTGTTTCCATTGACAGATGAATGGATAAAGAAAATGTGAAGATACGCAAACAAACTGTAGTATTAATCAGAGTTCAAAAAGAAAGAATTTGGCCAAGCGTGGTGGAACATACCTGTAACAACACTGGGGAGGCTGAGGCAGGAGGATCACAGAGTTTGAGGCCAGCCTCAACTACATAGTGAGACCCTGTATCAAAAAAAAAGTTATTCTATTTGCAAAAACATAGATGAACCTGGAGACCACAATACTAAGTAAAATAAGCCAAATTTTTGTCTTCACCAAACTTGCCTGAGGTGTGAGATTCACATTTGCCCTATGGCCCCACTTCTACCTGAATGAGCGGCCATGCTTGGTGTACTCCTGCTGTTGAGGATTACAGGAGTCAGGCCCAGGCTTTGCTGTCCAAAGTGAGGCTTCTGCACCAGCACCAGCATCTTTGGGAACTGGCAGCAAATGCAGACTAACAGCCCCCGCACCCCAGACCTGAAATCACAGTCTGCATTTTAACAGAATCCCTTCGGGATTTTATGCACATTAAAATGTAATGAGCAATGTGCCACACCAAACCTCATGTCTGTTTTTTTTTTTTGGTACCGGGAATCAAACTCAGGACCTTGCGCTTGCCAGGAAGTGCTTGTCCCATTGAGCTATATCCCGGCCCCAAACCTCATGTCTATGGGGTGAAATTACTCATTACACCCTACTTATGTGAAAAGCACCTAGGCTTATTTCAAAGATGTTTTCTGTTTTTGTATTCTAGTAAAATATTACCAGCCACTTCTGCACCTATGATTTTTTTGTTTGTGTTTTTGTTGTTGTTGTTTCTGTTTGTTTGTCGTGTGAGGCAGATTCTTTATGTACATAGTTCTGACTGGCTAGAACTGGCTACAGAGCCCAGGTTGGCCTCAAACTTGAGATCTTCCTGCCTCAGCCTCTCGAGTGCTGATATTACAGGCAGGTGCCACCCTTCCCGCCTTGACTATACTGATTTTGAATCTCTCTCTTTTAGGACATGTTCCCAATGGTCTCAAATGCCATCCCGACCAGGAGCATCTGATTTATCCCCTGGGTTGTACAATACTCATTCAGGCATTAAATACTCATGAGCAGAATTTCCTACATGGTCATGGTAACAACGTCTCCTGTGTGACCATCTCCAAGAATGGAGATTACATTGCCTCTGGACAAGTCACATTCATGGGGTTCAAGGTGAGTAGAGGCAAAACAATTCACTGTGAGTTTATTTAGAACCGCCTCCCTAGAAGAATGGCCGCACTCCAGGCCTTTGCCCTGTGTGGTCATGCCATGTGCTCTGCCCTCCCCTCTCCCTTCTGACCTTCTGCAATTTATTTTCATTCCCTCGGGCTGACAGTGAAGGAATCTGATGTTTTGACACCAGATGTTGCAGCTTGTAACTGAGGATGCTCAGGAACAAAAGTCTGTGCTTAAAACTATTTCCACTTTGTTGTCTGCCACGTTGACTAACCATGGCCTCATTTCCAGAAGAGTGACATGACTGATATTTCCTCACAAGAGGGGTGGCAGCCGTCCCTCAGATTCTTCAGCTTGTCTGGGACCTGACGGTATGTTCTCCCCGCAGGCCGATATCATTCTGTGGGATTATAAGAAAAGGGAGCTGATTGCTCGGCTGTCACTTCACAAGGGCAAGATTGAAGCTCTGGCCTTTTCACCCAACGATTTGTACTTGGTATCTCTAGGAGGCCCGGATGACGGAAGGTAATGAAAGGATTCTGCTTGCTTATTTTTTACGAGATCTATTTCCAGGTGTGTTAAGTATGCTGCTCCCTCTAACGTGTGCTGTTAGCCCAGCCAGCTTTGAATGCTCAAGGTGTGAAAAGCCTATGAAAAAACTACCGTACCATAGTGGTTCTCAGCTCTGTGTAACACTGAATTCAGCTCTGAGCCCTGGCAACCTACAGTCACAGTGCCTGGCTCCACCTTAAGAGGGTCTGGTTGGCTCCTGGGATCTAGGAGTTATAAAAGCTTCCCAGGTGATCTGAATGTGTAACTACATTCAAGAACCATTGCTGTGAAACAAAGACCATGGTCGCCCCCAGGGTGATGGACCCTAACTAAAGACAACAGCTGAGCACGTATGGTGGGACGAGGGTGTGCTGAGCACTTCTATTGTGTTATCTCATGTGAGCTTCACATCCACTCTGTGAGGCGGAAGCTCTTGGAGCCCAGTGACAGTTGAGGAACCAAAGTTACCTGCCAAGAAATGACAGAGCTGATGGTGTGACTCCCGAGGTGAGGTATTTAATTTGCCTCACCAAGACAGGAGCTTTGCCCCTGGAAGAACTCTGTGAGTTAGGCAGGCACAGAGCACGTACAAATAAAACTGGGGGGGAAGTATATTTTAAACATTACACTGTATTAGGGAAAACAATAATGTGGTACATATTCTTATGTAAATATTCAAGAGACGTAGTCTGCAGGAGAAAAAGAAGTTTGTGTAGGATTTAATACTTCCATCTACTTTTACATATACAGTACTGTGTTTTCTTGTTTGAGCTCCATGGATCTGTTATGAAGTTTGCAGACTGACAATTCTCTTAATATTCAAAAAGTCAATGAATTTTTCATGATTCTTTCTTCTTTAGTAGTCATTTGTAGATGATAGCACCATCCCTGGATCATATGACTGATCTTGTTATTGTTGTTAGTTTTTCTGGGTGTTTGTTTGTTTGTTTGTACTGGAGATCAAACCCAGAGATGTTCAGCCACTGAGTATATCACCAGCGTTTGAGACAGTCTCACCAAGTTGCCGAGAGTGGCTTCAAATTTGGGATCCTTATGCCTCAGCCTCCTGGGTACCTGGGATTATGGCTGTGTAACACAGAGCTTGGCTCACATTTAACTGTCTTTAATGAAAAATATATCCAGAACTCATGTTTTGATACTGTAACCTCGACTTAAAGCAGTTGTTCTCAGCCTGAGATGCACATTGGAATCACCAGGGGAGTCTTAAAAATACTTTGATGCCTGAGTCCCAGCCCTGGAGATTCTTACAGCTTGGCCTAAGACTATCCCATCTTTATGCCCTGCCAGAGAGAGTAGGTCTGAGGGGAGAAAAATGCACACTTCACCAGGGTTAAGCTGGCAAAACTGTTATTCTCCCTGCAACTTGAAACTTAACCTTAGGTTGTGTACAGTTTGCTTGCAGAAAATTGGAGAATGTAGAGGAGCCAGTGAAAGACAGCAGTGAACAGCACCTTTCTAGGAAAATGCAGTGTACATATCCCCAAGTAGTCACAAAGGTGAGGAGGGCAGGTTCTGCTGATTGATGTCAGACAGTCAGGGGTCAACTGTGAGCCTGTGGCAGGGGTCCATTCTGTCTAAACCATCTGGCTTCTGCACAGATGGAGAGAGACAGAGGGAAGCTGCAAAAGGTGGTGGACTGTCTATGGTTTGTCTTTCTGTGCATACCTTTTACATTTTGTAACCTATTTATGAAGCTTTTTTGTATCAATGTTGTACAACCCATATTGTAATATAGCTGACACCAAGGACATCCTCTATGTATATTTCATTCTTCTAGACTTATATCTCAGTCTTTGCAATGACTGCGTGCAGTTCCATTGTACAGATTGCCAGAATTATTTGGCCAATTTACCACATATGTTTGTTTGTTTTGTTTTGTTTTTTGTCTTTTTGAGACAGGGTCTTACTATGCAGTTCAGGCTGAACTTGAGCTCACTTTGTAGCCCAGGCTGGCCTCAAACTCGCAACAATCCTCCTGCCTCCAATGCTGGGATTACAGGCGTGTACCACCACACCTGACACTATATATGTTTGTGCCGTCCATTTATTTTTAAATTTTGAACTTGCTTCTGAAAAAGTAAAGCTATACTTGACCAAGGTTTATAAATAAGTTACGTTGTCCTACAATGCAAAATGACCCATGATTCAAAGGTGTAAGACTCCTGATGCCACTCCTCATGTCCCCTCACCATGAGGAGTTCTGCTGTCCAAAAAGCTTTCGGATTCTTGTTTGTTTTATAACTTTATTGAGATATATTTCATCTACTATAGTATTTACCCACTTAAGAAAAGTTGGGTGGTTTTTAATGTATTTATGGAGTTTTCAGCTACCACAGTAATGAATTTTAGAATGTTTTCAATTCCCTAAAAATAAACCCCATAACTGATACATCTCCTATTCTGAACATGTCACATAAATGGAATCAGACCTCTCTAGCCTTCTGTGTCTAACTTTTCACTATGCATAATGTTTTCAAGCTTTGTCTGTTTATGGTATGTCATTTTTATTGCCAAATAATACTCTGATAATAGGGTATGGTTATGCCATATTTTATTCATCCATGTATCAGTTGATGGATTTTTTGGATCGTTTCCATGCTTCGTTGTTGTTGTGCTAGGGCTTTTACAGTCCTTTTGTTCCCCTTTCATTTTCTGGTTCTCACTTCCAACTTTTACGTGAGCCATCTCCCAACTCTTCTATGTTAGATGCTGTCTATTAATTTCTACTATGAAAAAGAAAAAATACAGCTTTTATATCACTTCCTCATTCCTGATGATGTTGGCCATACCTTGATTTTAAACGATCTATAATACTAATGCATTCTCCATCCAGAAAAATTGGAAAGTATGGATAAGTACGTTTTAACATTAACAAGGTTTGTGACATTTGTATTCTTTTCCTTTAATATCTTGATGCAAATCATTTGGGTATTTGTGTTTTTGTCTTTGTGTTGAGACAGGGCCTCACTATGCAGGTCAAGCTGGACTTGAACTCACTATGTAGCCCAGGTTGGTTCCAACTTGCAGCGATCCTCCTGCCTCAGCCTCCCGTGTGCTGGGGTCACAGGCATGTGCCACCACAACCGGCTTGATGCAATCACTGTATCCTGTCCCCACCATTCTTGGTATTGCTATCAAAACACTATTCAGTTTAGGATGAAGTTGTGTAGTTGTGCCCAGGAAGAAGGAAACGTTAACCTAAATAACGCTTCTCAAAAGTTCAGTCCCCAGACAGTGGCATCATCCCACCTGGGATTTGTGAGGAAAGCAAATTCTCATTCTTCTGAGTCAGGGTAGGGCCCAGGAGGCTGTTTAATAGTTCTTTTATAAGTTATTGTTTTAATTGTACAGCCAGGCATGGTGGCACATACCTATACTCCCAGCACTTGGGAGGCTGAGGCAGGAAGATCACCTTGGGTTCAAGGCCAACCTGGCTACATAGTGAGTTCAAGGTCAGCCTGCATTACATAGAGAGACCCTGTCTCTAAAAAGGTACAAATTTATAGGTACCTTGCGAAAACTAGACACATCTACATGTCATATAACACTATGTGATGATCAAATCAACTGATCTGTCTTAATTATTCTGATTGTGATGCGTGTTCAAGTTTGGGAACATTACCTGATTTCATTGCTGAAATACTTCCTCAGAAAATTTTTACATGAAACAAGTGGATGGTAAACTTTTAGGCCTTGCATGTCTGAAAATGTCTATTTTAGCATCTGACTCGATTGATAGGTTCCTCAGCTTCAGACTCATAATGATTTTCCTACAATGCTTTAAAAAAGTGTCACCTATTCTATCACCCTGGATAATACCACTGGATGTCCTAATATCCATTGTGATTGAAGAGACGTGAAGGGGGGTAAATGCAATTTTTTCATTGTTGATCCATTGTTAATAACCAGTTTTGTTTTCTTTCTAGAGTCACTGAAATAGGTGTTTCTTATTTTGAAAGCACGGTTTTCCATGATCTGTCCCCTTCTTGTTCCGGCAGCGTGGTGGTATGGAGCATAGCCAAGCGGGATGCTATCTGTGGCAGCCCTGCCGCCGGACTCAATGTGGGAAATGCCACCACCGTGGTCTTCTCCAGGTGTCGGGATGAGATGTTTGTCACTGCTGGAAAGTATGTCTCTGCAGTCAGCGTATCAGAACCCATGAGTTACTCAATTTTCTTGCACAGAAAATGTGGTTGGGTCCATTTAGAGGAACATATGTTTAGTCCTAGACAAACACCTTACATCATAACTTTTGGAGCCATTTAAAACCCTTTCAGTTAGATGCACTTAAATGTGATTCTTTGGAAATGCTGGTTCTTACTGAAGAGATTTGCTGACCTGCTGAACTCACACCATATTCTTTTTTGTCACCAAAACACATTTTTTCCCATCTGTACTCACAAAGTCATTTGCACAACTATACTGATTCACTTACCATTGATATTTCTTACCACCTGCACTTGATTTAGGTCTTCTGCAGTGAGATTTTAAAGTGAACTGTGCCAGGAAGTTTCAAATGTTTAGGCTATGAGCCGTATGTCATCATTTCCGGTAAGACCAGCTTTAAGCAGCTCATGGTGACCAAGGTGAACATCTGAACAAAGGTCTCTGCTGCTTTCTAGCAGAATAAGTTTCTTACAGATGGACAATCAGAGCCCTGCTTGGAGTTGTAGGAAAGGCTAAGCATGTCTAAGAGCATCCTTTTTTCGTGTGGTATAGTGGTTCAAAGGAGAGAAATCAGAAAATGTCAAAGTGTATGTTGGGTGGAACTATGCTTTGCTATCCATTTGTCATTTCCTACCTAGGAAAAGTACATACTGTCAGCTCCTTTCCCAGGCAAAGAATCTGTGCTGTTCTCTATGTTATTTCCTGTCCCTACCTTTTGACATGCTGCATGCATTTATTTCATGGCTAATTAGGAGGGAGGATTCACTGAGAGGTCTAAAACCTCCTGCCCCACATAAAAGCCAGCCCCTTTTGAGCAGATCATATTAGGACAGGGCTCTGGTGCTAAAGCAGTTGACTGTGTCCTGCTCAGTCTTCCAGGGTTGCTCATGACCAAGAAGCTCCCCTGCTTCTACCAGGTTTGCAGGGTGGCTTTACGAAGACTTTATTTCAGGGTTGCTTTTGTTCCTTGGTGGCTGCTTAGCAGAAGGCATTGGTCCATTCTAATGGTCATGGGCAACATTTCTCCAGGAGTTAAAACTGCAATTTTATATGAAAGAGAATGTTTTAAGGATAATCTCTATTCTAAATCTGTTTCCATTTCAGGTGACTCTAATAACTGAGAAAGCTAATGTTCTTCAGTAAGGCTTCTGTTATGGCTGTCACATTCCCTGAGTTCTCTACTGCAGCCCAAGTTTTAGGGGTTTGGTTATACTGTCTCCATGAAATAGTCTGCAGATCCCATTGGGGTCATCAAAGAGCTCTTTTTATTTTTAATTTGGAAATTACATTTGAAATATTTATGGAGCACTTACTACTAGAATGTGTATAACTCTGAGGGTTAAAAAAAACTGAACTTGATGTATTTTTAATCTTCCCTTCCTTGAAACATTAGTTGGAATCTGACTATGATGTTGACCTTGATGTTTTTAAACAACTATTAATTCAGATTAACTCAGTATGCAATGACTAAAAAACAGCCATGTATCAAATCCTGTGTTAGATGCTACTTAGATTAACTTTTAAGCACTTGCTCTCATTTGTCCTTCTTTAAAGACAAAACTTTCCACACTGAAGCATTTCCCTTAAAATTTTCTACAGCATCCAGTACCTTCACATTCCTCCTATCTAATTGAAATGTGGTGTCGTAAACAAATGTCTCCCCACTTCCCTTGCCCAGCTTCCGCTGATGACCATTGTACCTTCTGTTCCTGGGAGTTCAACTGTTTCAGATGCCACATGAGTGAGATCATGCAGTGTTGTCCTTCTGTGCCTAGCTTATTTCACGTATCCTCCAGGTTCATTCACATCCTCACAAATGACAGGATTTCCTCTTCCTTAAGACTGGCTCATGTTCCTTTGCATATGTATCCTGCATTGTCTTCTTGAGGCATCTGTTGAGGACCGCTTAGGTTGGGTACATCACAATGCCCACAGTTAATAATAATATATTTAAATATATGTTATGTACAATATATGAAACAATATATTTTAAATTGCCAAGACAGTAGACTTTAAATGTTCTCATCACAAAAAGCTAAGTACATGAAGTAGTGCACATGTTTAGTAAGTTGACTGAACCATTTCCCATACCTATATCAAAACATTATGTACTCATTTTTTACTTGTCAATTAGAAAGGACAAGGGAAAGAAACTGAAAGAACTCCAATTTGCTCTGCATGTTTCCTTGCACATCTGCATGTTTGGGGTTTTTTTTGGGGGGTCTTTTTGAGACAGGGTCTCCTTATGTAGTTCAGTCTGGCCTCAAATGCACAATGATCCTCCTGCCTCAGCCTCCCAAGTGCTGGGATTGCAGGCGCGTGCCACCACACCCAGCTGCCTGTTTGTTTTTGGTGTAGTGAGTAGAGTACACATTTCCAAGGGAGCGGGCTGGGTGTAAACCCCCGCTTCACCATGTACAAGCTCTGCATTACCTCATTTTGGGAGTGAGGCATCAGGGGATGGGGATTTAGCTCAGCGGCACAGCGCCTGCCTGGCAAGTGCGAGGTCGTGAGCTTGATTCCCAGTACCGGAAAAAAAAAAAAAACAAGAGAGTGAGGCATCATATAACTCTACTGTCAGGGTTGTCATAAGGATTTAGTGAAAGATCTTAAGTAGAGACCGAGGCTATTAAAACAAAACTTTAAAAATGTTTAATTCTCTTCTCTTTAACTTCTCCTGCAAGAGGACACAGAAACTATAAAAGAAGTGAGCTGGCTGTTAAATGGATATCCATTTAATTGTGATTATTCTTCACAGTGGGACAATTCGAGTGTGGGAACTGGATCTGCCAAACAGAAAGATCTGGCCAACTGAGTGCCAAACAGGACAGATGAAAAGAATAGTTATGAGTATTGCAGTAAGTATTACTTCAAGTAGTATTTTAAGTAACTGTCAATACAAGTTCCTGCTAACAGCCCTGACCAAAGTGGGTGTGTGTACCTTGGGCTGCTTGTAGGAAGGTCAAATGTAGACACCAGGAATGCTAAAGAGGAGGCACAGGTGGGAGGGCATCTGGGTTTGGGGGTGCCCTCAGGAGCTGGGGGGAGCTGCCTAGACATAGCACTGTGAGTCTCATTTTAACTGGACCTGAGCTGCCGCCCCATACCCAAAGGTGCTTCACCCAGTGGGAAGCAGGAGAGCTAAGTGGCACTCACATCCCTATGCTACCAATATTATTTCTGCCACTGGAAATAAAGTTTTTGATAGTAAAAATTATTGTGAAATGCAATATCTTCCATAAGGAAAAATATTGGTGTATTCTTAATGTAGATGTAAACATTCATAGCTACAATTCTGTGCTCCATTGCTTTATTCCTCTTGTGTAATGTGTAGTCATTGTTTGAATACAGTCTTTGGAAGTGGAAGTGATGCAGCAAAGCAATACACATCCTCTTGGGAGAAGCACATCTTCATCCTAGCAGCCCAGTAGCTCAGGAGCAGGTACTGGCAGGCTGTGCCTCAAGTGACATCAGGTGCACTGCACAGCTTACCTGGAGTCCAACGTTCCTTCCAGGCCTGTGTAGGTCCTGCTTCTGCTCCTCGTGGAGCTATTCTTACCCAGCTTGATTTAGCCACTGCACAATCTGGAGCGAGAAGTAGCCGGGTGGATCTCTGTAGGTCTTCCTGGGGTTTCAGAGGATACTCAACTCCTCCCTGATCGGGAGCTCATGATCACTAAGAAAACACAGCTCTTCAGGTTTCTTTTCCTCTCCTCTCAGATGGCTAATGATGACAGCTTTTTCTACCTTGGCACCACAACTGGAGATATTTTAAAAATGAACCCTCGGACAAAGCTGCTGACAGACACTGGGCCTGTGAAAGACAAGTACAGTTTGGTGAGTAGAGACCATCAGGGTCTGGTCTGCTCTGCCATTTCCTTCTCTCCACTAGCAGCACTGTCTTTCATTAAGACAGGCATGGTGGTGCACATCTGTAATCCCAGCTCTCAGGAGACTGGGACGGGAGGATCGCCTTGAGTTCAAAGCCAGCCTGTGCTACATAATTGTTCAAGGCCAGCCTGACATGGCAGGACCCTGTCTTTTTTTTTTTTTTTTAAAGAGTTTGTAGGAAAAAAAAATGATTGGTTGATGATGTACACGAGGCCATACCTACATTTGCAAAGCACACAAGCAAGTTCAGTAAGCCCGTATCTGCATTTTTCAGGTCAAAGACATTCCTAAGTGTCCTTAATTAGAGAGTAAGTACCATTCCTTTTTTATTCAGCTCTTCAAAGCACAATGTCTGTCACTGTGTGGAATGGAATCACACTGGTCCTGGTTACATATGTAAGAAAAGTATGCTTTTTGATCTAAAAGCCAATAGACCGACAGACAGATAGATGTGCTTCAGTTCACAAACTTAGTTCTTTCCCGATGATTCTGGTTGCAAACTGAACTGGATGAGAACAGAATCAAATTAAATGGTTAGTTTCCATGTTGGCTGTATGGGGAAATTTTATTTGGCTCTTGTCCAGTTTGGTTTGGGATCAGAATCATAGAAAGAATTAAGTTCATGAACTGAGGTACCACTGTATATATGTAAACATTGCGTGTATAAAATTCTTGTCCCACTCTGGTAACTAGATCTTGAATTTTAGCCTCAACTGATGTTATAAGTCATAAATGAGATGTAGAAATAGTCAATTGTTCATATTTGCAGAATTCCTAAGAATTCTGGTTAAGAGTCCAGTAAGCAGTGTTGGTACTTAGACCAAAATAAAAGGTCAACCATAAAAGGATGACTTTATATAATAAGTGTGACAATTTCCATCAAGTTTCGAGGGTTGTTTCTATTCAACTTTGTTTGTTAAAGTTTGTGCTAAGTTCTGCACCTGCCTATCTCATTTCTGATAACAGAACAGATGGTTCTAACTAGGCTTAGATACTTTTCCGCTTAGCAGATATTCTTAAGAAACTTTGAAATATTGCACCCTGTTCCTGGGAAAATGTCAGTTTTGTTAATCATATAATCATGTAATAGTCAAACTTTTAAGGAGATAAGCTATATAGTTTAGGTAGAGAAGATTTGGAATAATTCCATAGGAGGTCAAAATGTAGCTTAAATGAGTCTTTTTCTACTTATTTGTGGGAGAAAAATTTCAATATATTAAACAGGTAAAAGCAAAGCAGATCAGGCTGAAGGCTAGAGCCCTGCCAGTTCCAGCTCTGAGATGCCTACGAAGGTGCCACTTGAAAACTACTGATCTGGATATTTTTTGCCTGGTCAGAATTTGCAAACTAGCTCCTCTCCATCTGTCTTAGCGTTCCTCAAACCTTTGGCATTCAATTCTCTTTATTTTTTTGTTTGAAAGAGAATAATAAAAAAATAATAGCAAAATGTCAACAACATAGTCAAAAACAAAACAAAACAAAAACAATAAAAATGATAGGGTTTCAGAACAAAATGATAGGAATTAACAGTGGCTGTTATATTACTTTTTACTTTATTTTTTTTTTTTTGGTTTTTCTCCGGTACGGGGAACCAAACTCACGACCTTGCGCTTGCCAGGCAGGCGCTTTTGCCGCTGAGCTAAATCCCCAGCCCCTGATGCTGTTATATTACATATTGTTATCTTCAGAGAAGTTTCTCAGATTACTAGCTGTAAGAATGCAGGATTGATCAAACCATTAAAGAGAGTTAAAAACTAAAAACAACAACAACAACAAAAATTAGAAGGCTGGGGATTTAGCTCAGTGACACAGCACCTGCTTGGCAAGCACGAGGTCGTGAGTTCATTCCCGGTACTGGAAGAAAAACAAAAAAACATTAGAAATTATACAGAGTTTCACTAGACAAGATGGTAGGAATTCACCAATGGTTGTTATATTGCATACTGTTGTCTTCAAATTAGTTGTTCAGATGACCAGATATAAGCATGCAAAATTGGTCAAAATGAAAAAAAGTTAGGCATTAACTGTTCCTTTCAATAAACCATTAGACTTCAGCAGTACAGTTATCCCAACTATATATATATATTTTTTTTTCTTCCCTTTCTTCTTCCTTTCTTTCTTTTTCTCCTTTTCCTTGTCCCAGTTGTTCCTTCCTTTGAGCAATTTCTTTCCCTTTCATAACATCTGCTATACCTTTTGGATCTTATTTACTCTTTCAGGTTCTTACACTAGGGAGACAATACACTGCTTACACATGTGGGTCCGATTTATTTCCCTTATGAGTATGGTCTCTAGTTGCATCCATTTACCTATAAAAGCCTCGAAGTTATCTGTTTTTATAGCTGAGTAATACTCCATTGTATAAAAATACCACATCTTTTTTATCCATTCCTCAGACTGAGGAATGGATTCAATTATCTTTCTGACTTAATTTCTAATCACTGAAGTTTGATGATAGGTTCCACAATGCGATGATTCTAAGACACCCTTTGTTGTTGTCTGTTTTTTTGAGGCAGGTTCTCACTGCGTAGTCCAGGTTGGTGGTCTCAAACTTGCAGCGATCCTGCTGCCTCAGCCTTCTAGATGCTGGTATTATAGACCTGCACCACCACATAGGGCTTTTTCCAAGATACTTTTTGCATGGTGGGAAGAAAACAATGTTTGTGAGATAAAAGGATAGAAGGTACTAATGCAAATGCTTATTTTGTATATCAGGGGATCTTGGGAAGTTGTTCCTTTTGAAACTCTTCTTAAATGTTTAGTTTATGGTTAGAAAGGGAAAGAATTGGAATGGTTCTAAATGGACCTATTAGGTGTATAGCACTAAAGAACATGACCATGATAATAATAATAATAATAATAATAAAAACACTCCACTTATGCTATTGTATAACAAAATGACAGAGCTCTCTGAAAAGAGATCAAAGGACTAAACATAGAAATATTCCATGTTCATGGGCTCAATATTGTCATGAAGTTTGCTCTTCCAAATTGTCCTATAGATTCAACGTAACTGTCATAAAAATCACAGCAAGTTATTCTATGGACATTGACACACTTATATAGAGTGGTAAAGGATGCAGAATAGCCAACACAATACCGAAGAAGTTTAAACTTGGAAGCCTAACACTACCAATCTCCAAGATTTGCCATAAAGCTACAGTATCCAAGACAATGTAGAGCTGGGTGTGGTGGTGCACACCTGTAATTCCAGCACTCAAAAGGCTGACGCAGGGGATCGCACAAATTTAAGGCCATCCTGGGCTATGTAATGAGATTAAGGCCAGCCTGAACTACAAAGTAAGACCCTCTCAAAAAATTTAAAAAAATTGGTAACTTGGAAGGACATACTTGTTTTATAATGCTCAAATTTTGTGGCATAAGCCTATATAATCGTTAGCTATATTATTTTTGTGTGTTTTATTTTTTTAAACTTTATTAGTACATATGAGCAGTACATAATGTTTACATCCCTTGTGTCGAGTTGGTACATGGATATAACATGTCCCAACTCCTTGTATCTTCTTCTTTCCCTCCTCTCATCTCTTGACCCTCTTCTCTTTGAGAAAGATCTATCTCTACATTTCCTATTATCTATCTTTTATTTTGCTCTGTATTTTTACTTTGGGTTTCTCCTATACAAGAAACCACATGATATTTAAGCTTATGTGTCGGATTTATTTCACTTAACATTATGGTCTCAGGTGCATCCATTTCCTACAAAGGACTCAAGTTTATCTTTCTTTATGGCAGAGCAGGGTTCCATTGTGTGTAAATATAATATTTTTAATCCATCTGTTGATGGGCATATGGGGTACTTTCAAGATTTAGCTATCACAAATTGTTCTGCTATAAACATGGATATTCATGTAACAGTGTAATATCACGTCTTTAACTCTTTTGGAAAGGAGAAGTTTGGTCAAATGGAATTTCTAGTTTCAGATTTTTGAGGAATCTCCACACTGAATCACCTCATAATGGTTCTCCTAGTTTCCCACCAAAATGTAGCAGGATTCTTTTTCCTTACAGCCTCTTCAGCACTGTTATTATTTGATTTCTTGCTGAGCATTCTTTTTGGGATAAGATGGGATGTTAGTGTTGTTTTAATTGCATTTCTCTAATGGCCAGAGATGATGAGCATTTCTTCATGTACTTTGGGGTCATTTGTACTTCTGCGTAGTGTCTATGTATTTCACTTGCCCATTTATTGATTGGGTCTTTTATTTAGGGTGGTAATTTTTATGAATTCTTTATATATTCTAGATATGAGTCTTCTGTCTGAGGAATCACTAGCAAATGTTTTTCTTATTCTGTAGGTTGTCTTCTCACCTTATTGGTTGCTTCTTTTTCTGTGCATAAGTTTTCAAATTTGATATGAACCCATTTGTTTATCCTTGGAAATACTGCCTGTGTAACTGGGATTCTGTTCACAAAGTCCTTGCTTATGTCGATGACTTCAAGAGCCTTACCTATTTAAAAAAAAGTCATACCTATTTTCTCTTCTAGCAGGTTTAGTGATTCTAGTTCAACATTTAGTTCTTTGATCTATTTTTATTTTGGCTTAGTACATGGTGAGAGATATGGGTCTAGATTTAGTCTTCTGAATGTGGACAGCCAGTTCTCCCAACACCATTTATTAAAGAGGGTATCTTTCCTCCAGTATGTGTTTTTAGCCCTCTTGTCAAAGATCAAACAATTGAATGTACATGGGATGGTTTCTGCATCCCCTATTCTGTTCCACTGATCCTCATGTCTGTTTTTGTGCCGGGACCATGCTGTTTTTATCATAGTAGCTTTGTAATATAGCTTCAAGTCTGGGATTGCGATGCCCCCTACTTTGGTCTTTTTAAAGAGGATTGCTTTTGCTATTCTAGGTCTCTTCTGGTTCTCTATGAATTTTAGAATTGTTTTATTCAGTTCTGTGAAGAATGATTGGGAGTGTGTTAAATCTGTATTTTGGAAGGGTGTCCTTTTTGACTATATTGATTCTGTCTATCTAGGAAGAGAGGATATATTTCCATTGTTTGATATCCTCCTCAATTTCCTTTTTCAGAGTAGTGTAGTTTTTTATAGTAAAGGTCTTTTACTTCCTTAGTTAGGTTAATTCCTAAGTATTTAATTTTTCTTGGTGCTCTTGTGAATGTTATTTTTCCCTAATTTTCCTTTCACAGTGCATTCATTATCCATGTACAAGAAAGCTACTCATTTTGTATGTTAATTTTATACCCTGCTATCTTACTGAATTTGGTTGTTCATTTTGAGAGATTTTGGTGGATTTTTGAGGGTCCTCTACATAGAGTATCATGTCTTCTACAAATAAGGATAATTGGACTTCTTTCTTTCCTATACCTATCACTTTTATTTTTTTTCTGGCCTAATTACTTTGCTAATGTTTCAAGGACTATATTGAGCAGGAGCAGTGATAGAAGACATCCTTGTTTTGGTTCTGAATTTACAGGGAAGCTTTCAGTTTTTTTTCCACTTGAGATGATGTTGGCAATAGGTTTGTCTTAGGGTAAAGGGTAAGGAGTTAGTGTTGGGAATAGGGTTAATCTTTTATCTTTGAGATAAGGTCCTCCTATACCTATTTTCTCCAGTTTTTTTAATGAAAGGTTGTTGGATTTTGTCAAAGGCTTTTTCTCCATCTGTTAAGGTGATCGTGTGATTTTTGTCCTTGATGCTGTTTATATTTATATTACATTTATTGATTTATGTGTGCTGAACTGTCCTTGCATCCCTGGGATGAACGCTACTTGGTCAGATGTATGATCCTTTTGATGACTCAGTACCTTGTGTTTGCCAGCATCTTGTTGTGATAATACTGAGGTTTTTTTTGTTTGTTTGTTTGTTTTTTTTTAGACATACAACATTTTACAACATATCACAAGCACAGTACAGACAATACGGAGTTACAAACAAAGTGGTAGGGAATTAACAATGGTTGTTGTATTACATATTGATATCTTCAAAGTGGCTTCTCATGAAAACAGATATAGACATGCAATACTGGTCAACCAAAGACTCATTGACAGTTT
>NW_004955467.1:7459320-7500946 GCF_000276665.1 Chinchilla lanigera | reverse complement strand
ATCTCTTTTTTCAGAGTACTGTATTTTTCATTGAAGAGATCTTTGACTTCTTTTGTTAGATGGATTCCTAAATATTTCAATAATACTGAGTTTAACTCAAGCCTGTGCTGCATATCCAGACACTGTCTCAAAAAAACAAACGAACACACACACAAACACAGAGAAGATAAAAGAAAATAAGGAGAGGAAATAATTGCAAAGAAAATTGACAAAAGGATGAAAAAAAAAACTAAAAGAAAAGAAAAATGGGAGAAGAAAAACTCCAAACCCTGAAAAAGCCCAGTGAAGAAATATAAAGATAACATAAAGTAGAAAAATAAAAAAAAGACTACATCAAAGAAAATATTCCTATGTTACTGACTGGTTTCTTTCCATGATCTGCTGTCTTGGGATCCAGCTAGACATGATTTTCTATGCCTAGCTTTATGGCCCAGGTGTCTTTGAGGTACCTTCCTTGCATTAGAGGCCCCTCTGATTTTTCCCCTCAGACGTATAGCGGTCCATGCCACTGTCTAAACCAAGGCGTGTGCTTGCTCCTATTGGTAGATGGGGAATGCTCTCAGCCCACTGTTCTCTGTAGGCCACAAAGCTGGGGTTCAAATGGGCTGTTGGGCTTACTGTCAACAATCATGGGATCTGGTTGCACCCTTCTGTCCCCAGTTATTGTCCTCATCTAGGCTTGGGTTGGTTGGTTTGTCTTCATCTCCGTTGCCTCATGCTTTGCTCTCCTGGTACTGGGGCACTGCTCCTCTGGCACAGTCAGCTCTAGCATGTGGGGGCAGGATGCCACTCCTCCAGCACCAGTGGGCTCTCCCATGTGGGAGGGGGGGTGCTGCTCTGGGTCAGCTCTCTCATATGGGTGTGGGGCCTTTTGTATGTTTTGAAATCAAGTATTGCTCATTGTCATATTTTCTGTTGCTATAACAGAATACCTGAGACTAGGTAATTAATAAGCAGTGGAAGTTCATTTGGCTTATGGTTCTTAGAAGTCTAAGAGCATGATGATGGCATCTGGTGAGAGGTAGTGTCCTGCATATGTCCTGCACATTTCCTTGTGTGGGGAAAAGTAGAAGAGCAAGAGAGTGTAAGAGCATAAAAGCAAGAAAGGGAAAACTCACTTTTTATCACCGTCATTATCATTATTTATAAAACAGTATCTAAAAGTGTGAGGAGAGCACAAAGCAGAGAAGGACACCTTACTATTCCCAATGTATTGTTGTTTAGGAATGGATAAAACATGTCATAAAAAATGTCACTACAGTTAGATGAACACAAAAAAACCTGACACACCACATCTAACTAAATAATTTTTACAAAACAACTGAAAAAGTAAATTCCATAAAATTTGCAGTTTACAGTGGAATAAGTATGCACAGAAATTGGCTAATTCTAAATTTCACAACAGGCAGCTCTAACCAGTTCCTTGGTCACTCAAGGGTCACTGGACAAGAAATCAATCAAGGTGGACCAGAGCCACTCAGTTGTTTTAATAATGAATGCTCCACGGTGTTTTAATTGCTCCGGTCTGCATCACAGGTGTGGGCATAGCACTGGCACTTGGCACATACACCTGGTCATATGTTGCTTGAACTCCATATGAGAATAAGGCTCTGGAATGGAAGCTTCCGTCAGTCTCCACGGGCTGATAAGTTACCTCAGAAGGTTGCAGGTGTGAAAATGGAGTAGAAGAGGCAGGAGACTGAGGCACCCCACTGCCACTGTCCTGGCAGTCACTGTGCTGGGGCCGAGCAGTGATACACCGGTTGCGGCTATGGACTGAGCTACCATCACAGGAGAACTAGATATGGGCCCTGCAGGCCTAGGTGGTGGGACAGAAGTCACCTCTGGCCGTGTGTAAGTGTAAGGATATCTGGTTGAAGAGGTTAGATACACGGTCCCAGCAGCTGGCATCACACTAGAACGAGACAGCCCTACTTGTTATTTTCTTATTGCTGGACCAATGTACGGTTTCTTATCTTTACAATTAAGTTTCTCAGTCTCTTGTAAAATTTTTTGTGCATCTTCTTGTGTTTCAAAAGTGACAAAACCATACCTTTTTAGGCATACTGCTTAAAATAGCATCAATTAATGTAATGCCAACCCTGATTATAATTAAATAAAAGTACACAGTAACAGACTGAGTAGCCAAGACATGTTATTTAAGGTATCACTGGTGAGTGACACCATATTTACATCTTTCTTATGAAACACCTAATTTATAAATTTTTCATCTGTTGATTTGTCTGTTTTCTTCATGGGTAATGTATTTCTTAGTTAATGGAGACCAAAACCTGATGATTTAATGTTTTGTTCACAATTTTCTGAGTGAGACTGGCATGTCCGCCCTGGGTTTGCATGTTTGTTGAGGTGTGCACCTATCGAGTAACTGTCACTGAGTGTTTCAAGAAAGGTGCTACTGTTCATAGATGTCTCTCTGGTGTGCTTCTTCTCTTTGGAGGGCGGGGGTGTGCCCTCCGCTCGCCTCCTCACGTCGACTTTTTCACTTATTGATGGTTGCTCACCAGAGAAAATGTGGCGGACTTTAAATTCTTTCTTTTCCATTTCTTTCTTCACGGAATAGTGACGATACAACACCACCTCTAGTGGGTGAAATTTTAGGAGGTGGTAGTTTGTGTGTTAATTTTGTTGTAAGAAAAGAGTCAGATTTCTTTCCTGAAGTATACAGGCTTCCGAGGAAGTGTCCCAAATTTCTTAGCATTTATTTTTTCCCGTGACTTACCGCTGACAAGTTTTGCGGCATCCCCCTTAGATCCTTGTGAGTGGAAAGCATTTTCATTGGAAATTTCAAAACCGAAATGAAACAATGCACCTCCTGTCTCATGAGCCCCCAAACCTCTGAGCTGGCTCTTTCCGCCTGGGGACAGTTCCTGTCTCCCCACCTGTGTCTGTTCCAGCTTCTCCAATCACCTCCCCTTGTTCGGATCAACTGGGGGAAAATCTGAGCATGCTAACATTTAGAGAGGCCCCTTCACTCTGTCTTCCCCATTTCCGCCTACTAGGGTTCTGAGGGATCTCTGTTTTCATTTTTGATAGGATTTCTCCAAATTTTTACGGAAAACTGTTTTTTGGCACGTTTTTATTGGTGGATATTGGTTAATGAGTTTTACTTTTTCAGATTCATACATGAACACAACATACCTTGATCACCTCCCTATCGCCCTAGACTTTTTTCTTCATCTAATTCCGTTACCCTTCTTGGCTGAAAAGTGTGAGGGCTGGCGAGTATTTATTATGTGCCCATTTTGGCTTTCATCTTCAAATAGAGCATTCAGCTAAAAAGTGCAATTTGAAATACTTAATTTTGTAAAAACTTTGCCCAATTCCAGTCATATTAGGAATGATGTTTAAGTTCACAAGGTCTCTTTATGAAAAAAATGCTGATATTGAGCTGTATAGATAGAGTTGTGGATATGGAAAGTCTCTCAAAAGCAGAAGTGAAAGTCGGACTTGGTGGCGCATGTCTGTAATCCCAGCACACAGGGGCAGGAGGAACTCTGTGAGATCGAGGCCAGTCTGGGATACACAGTGAGACCATTTCAAAAAACAAAAAACAAAACAAAACCAAAAAAATCTTTAAAAAGAAAAAACCAAAAGCAGGAGAGAAAAAGTATCTTTCCCTGTCCAACTTCCCCAAAAAATGATTAGAAACCATGTCCATTAATCCAAAAGATTTAATCCCATTAGGTAGAATTTTCCAGAGTATAAGGCAACATGATAAACTTCAGGCAACATGGGGAAAGATATTTTAGCTTAATTAACCCAGTTTATTTATTTATTTATTTATTTATTTATTTATTTATTTATTTGTCTTTTTGAAACATTGCTATTTGCTATGCAATTCAGGCTGACACTGAATTCACTTTGTAGCCTGGGCTGGCCTCGAACTCGCAATGATTTTTTTGCTTCAGTCTTCCAAGTGCTGGGACTACAGACATGTGCCACCACACCTGGCTCTTAATTAACACAGTTTAAATGCATCTAATTCAAACTTCAGACTACCTCTCTTGGTTTCCATAGCTTCTCCCTTCTTCCATTTCTGAACCCATATATATAAATTTTTTTTGTCTTTTTGAGACAGGGTCTCACTATGCAGTTCAGGCTGGCCTTGCGCTCACTTTGTAGCCCAGGCTGGCCTTGAACTCGCAATGATCCTTCTGCCTCAGCCTCCCAAGTGCTGGGATTACAGGCATGTGCTACCATGCCCAGTTTGAACCCATTAATATTTTTAAAACTCCCAAGTTTTTCTGCACTGCTTCCTAATAATAATAGCAGGAGCATTCTGGAAGTACAGATATGAAAGAGAACCAAGCCACTTTTGCTCGAACATGGAAAACCATAACCTTTGAATCCTCAATTAATTTTGCTTTATATATTATATATATTGTGAGAGAAATTTGAAAGGTGATAGGCAGAGAATTACCTTTTGTGTTTAAATCCTAAAGATCAGTGGGATTAGGATGGCTCTGTCAACACAATTTTTTTTTCTATATTTTTACTTTAAAAGAGCTGTCATGCAAAGGATGTCATAGCAACAACCCTAGGTAATAATGGAATGTAGACATTTCTTTCCTGCTGCTCTTGAGCAGACTTGTGTTTGGGAGGGACTGGGTCTGTCATAGCTGTGAGTTAGCTCAGTAAAGTATATTCTCTGTGGGGGGAGCCTGTGGTGTTTACAGTAATAAACTTTTACTTGAACCATTTTAGATAAAAATATTTCTAAGTGCATCCTTAAATACCTCATATTACTTGACTGCAGACACTCTTATGTTTTGTTACATCCATTTGAATATAGCCTCTGTTGTTACAGAAAACATGGCACTGAGAAGATTTAGGAGGCAGTTTGTTTACACCTGTGGGCTTGACTGGGCTCTCTTCCAAAGAGTCAGCCCTACCTGGAGGAGTCTTGAGTCTTTTATAAGGAGAGCAAGTGTGTGTGGGGGGGTTATAAAGGCAGATTTGGCGCATTATGATTGGAGGGTTGAGTGACATCTTGGGTTGCTAAGGGAGTGTAAACATTTCAGGTTACAAGGCCATCAGTTGTACAAAGCATGGGTTATACAGGGGAAGAAATGTCCTGTTACATTTTAAGTTATATTACAAGGCCATCAGTTACACAAAGGCAGCAAAAACAGGTATTACACAAAGGAATATTTCAAGTTAAATTTTAAGGTCATTTGTTATACAAGGTTACACAAAAGAAAGAATGTTCAATTATCAGGCTTATCCTGACATGGACATATATGCCTGGTCCTGGCAGGCATCCTTTTCAGGCTTTATTTAAAGTTTTCATTTCCCTTTCAGGATCATCTGAAGCTTTAGGCATTGTGCTTATCTATAGTAAATGCCTGGCTGATTAGAGCTTTCTTTTGTCATACACACATGTGTGTGTGCATGCGTGAGTGCATACCAATAGAGCAAGCGGCCACGAATCAGAACAGCCAATATCATGCCAGCATTCCTCTTCAACAAGCAATCTGGCCCCAATGCCAGGTGTCTGGACTAGGGAGCTAAGGCTAGAGACGTGTTCTTGTTTTGGTGTTTTTGTTTTTGTTTTTGATTGTTGTTGTTTGAGACAGGGTCTCAGTATGTAGTTCAGGCTGGTCTTAAGCTCACTGCAATCTTCCTGCCTCAGCCTCCAGAGTGCTGGTGATTATAGGTGTGTGCCACCACACCTGGCTCTCATTTTTTTTTTTTAACAAATGGGTCTTTGCAGCTTTAACAGATGTTGTTCTATTTTTTTTTGTAAAAAGTTTCAAGCAAGCAACAAGTAAATCTCCACGTGTAATTAATAGATCAAACCTCCAACTCTAACAGATGGTCAACTGTAAGTAGGGAAATGCTCTCTGAAATTGGGGGTGGGTGGCTGAGAGGCAAGGGCCTTTACAAACACAATATTTTCAGAAATAATTTTTGTTCTGTCCAATAAATGTGGACTGTTTTAGTTTAGTCATTAAAATGTCCGTTCTAGTCTCTTAAGCAGTGGAAATCTGAATCAGAAAATATTTCAGTTCTAAATAAGGAAACAAAAGGTAATAAACATGCAAGTGTTTAACTACATTTTCATCAGTAATCTCAGAATAAACCAATTCCCTAATCATAGGGTGGAAATACAGTTACTCTAGAATTTTAACTTTTTAGATTGCCCATGGAAATTTTTCTTGCAAAGCACTGTACAAGCCAGCATTCTGAGAAATGCAAGGAACATAAAGTGAGAAAAAAGGGCTTGTAAAGTATCTCAGAAAGACTTTAATTCCTCTGATAACAAAAGATATCTATAGCCTGTGCCATTTAATCTTGGGAACATGGCATATTTCCATATGTTTCAAAAATCATAAAGTCCAACAAAAACAAATGTTTTTTATCGGGTTAATAATATACCTTAGTTATTGCGGGCTGACCAGGTCCGCAATCTCCTGAATGAGTGTACAGCAAAGGCTAAATAAAAAGAGGCAAATGAAATGATTTCAGGGCTCCAGGAGGATCAAAGCCCTCTCACAGAATTCGAAATTCTCTCAGGGCTAAGACCAAGACCTTCTCTGGGTGGGCCGCATTTATTTGGCTATCAGAAGAAGGGAGAGGAGTACATGAGAAGGGCAGAATTACTCAAGGACTTCTCCAAGTAAGGTATTAAATTAATCCTTTATAAGAATTAAATTAATCCACCCAGGAGTGAGATGCCTGAGACTATAGTCTTTATTTAGTTGAGATCAGATCCAGGTGTCCTTGGCTGTGATCTTGTCTTATCCTTTGAGACTTTCCAGCTTCATTCGCCATTACAGGTTTTAGTAGGGGTTAGTGACTTACAGAGGTTCACTTATTATGAGTCCATCGCCCATTTCCAGACAACCAGCCTAGGCTTTGGACAGATTCACAAGTAAACATAAAAAGGTTAATTGGTTAATTTAAGTCCTGCTCAGGGCTGCTTCATAGTGGTCCTCATGTTTTTCTTCTTTGTTGTCTTCCATTCTTGCTTAATAGCTACAATGTAGGCATTTATCCATCTTTGTATAGTATTTGCTACCTTTGGAAATGGTTATTCAAAATATGTACACCCAGGTGTCACTTTTTATTTTGTATAATTTGATGCAATTCTAAAATACAGTGGTCATTATCATACTTGTCTTTAAGCCTTAGCTCAAAACTTGGAAAAGTGACTAAGGGTCAACTAACTATAACCTGATGTCACAATTTTCTCACAACTCTGATTTCAATAAATTGTCTATAATGATTACAGTAAAAAAAAACAGGTCTTGTTCTATGGCCCAGGCTGACCCTAAACCCTTGGGCTCCAGCTATCCTCCTACCTTAGCCCTGAGTAGCTGGGTCTACACATGGATGCCACCATGCCTAGCTAAACTCTCTCTTTTCAACAAGCCCACTCTCTTCATAACCAACGCACTCTCTCAAAAATGATGTTAACCCATCTCCAAGGGCAGAGCCTCCATGTCTCATCACCCCTTCTTAACTCCACCTCCCAGCTGCATTGCACTGAGGTTTAAGTTTCCCACACAGAAACTTTGTGCAGTCCCATTCAAACCATAGCACTTATGTACGTTTTAAAATTAGAAATTCAGATTGGGAGCTGGATGCGGTGGTGCAGGTTTATAATCCTAGCACTTGGGAGGGTGAGGCAGGAGAGGTGCCATGAGTTTGAGGCCAGCCTAAGTTACATAGTGAGTTTAAGGCAGCCTCAACTACATAGCGAGACCCTGTCTTTAAATAAATAATGATGAGACTATTTGGCCTTTGTCAAAGCATTGTTTTCTTCTTCTAGGGAGTGTCGGCCATCAGATGCCTGAAGATGGGGGGTTTGTTGGTGGGCTCTGGAGCTGGACTGCTGGTCTTTTGTAAAAGTCCCAACTACAAACCTGCCAAGTAAGTTCTGGGCCCCAAAAAGTTTGGATAGGTAGAGACTCACAGGAAGGAGGTTCATTTAAAGCCAGTAACTAAATGGTATTAGTAAAATGATATCCTGTCAGAGAATTTCATCTTGCTATTGAGTAGCTGGAACTGGAATTAATAGTGATTTTTTTTTGTCAGAGAAAAAGCTCGTTTTGATCAAACCAAAGTAACAGAGTAGGACCTAGGTGAACACTGCCCTTTTAATAAATATGTTTATACTGTACTAATACATTGAGACATGACAAAGGAAAAAACGATGTTATAAACTTATTGCTAAAAGGGAAAAAAGCTGGGTGTGGTGGTGCACACTTGTAATCCCAGCACTTGGGAGGCTGAGGCAGGAGGATCACTGTGAATTCAAGGCCAGCCTGGGAAACAAAGTGAGTTCAAGGCCAGCCTGAACTGCAGAATGAAACCCAAAAAAACTCAAAAAAGACAAAAAAAAATGGCATCGTGGATTCCATTTAATCATTTTACTGTTTAACTACTAACCAATAGGTTTTTGGAATGTTAATGAAATATTTTTAATCAGGAATTTATTTACAAATCTATAATGAATAATGTGATCTATTCTGGGTAATTTTAATAAAACATGATACATGTTTTTTAAAAAAAAATCATTCTTGCCACTTGTTATACAATGGAATACTATTCTGCCACAAAGGAGGATAAACCTGAGACCTTTCTAGCTAAATGGATGCACTTTGAAAAAGGCAAAAGATTTATACGATCTGAAGAGAAACCAGAGTATTTGGATGCACTCTGAGACCGTACTCTTAAGTGACATAAATCAGACATGCGTTTTAAAGACATTGTTCCTCTGGAGTGAGAAACCAAAAGTATAAATAAAAAACCAAAATGTATAATAGATTTTGGGAAATGGAAGAAAATGTTCAAATGAGAAGAGGAACAAGGAAGTGCAGGGGGGACAAGACTAAAAGAGAACAGAAGGAAAAAATGGAAACAAAGCTTTTGTGAATAAGGAAGGGAAGAGGGGTTGGAGGAAGGGGAGGGGAATGGGAAAAGAAGAAGCAAGGTGTATCATGTACAGGTACAAATCCATTATGATGGATATTGTTATGTACATCTAAAATTATCAATAAAAATTGAAAAAGCCAAAAAAACAATCAAAACAAAAACTAAGCTAAATAATTAAATTATTTTCCCCCTCTGAAGAAGCATCCCTAATTACCATTAGGGGAGAGGGGGAGAAGACCGAATCTGGCTGCTTCAACCTGAAAAGGCTCAATGTAGGGAGAGTGGAGTCAGAGATACTCTCCAGACAGCTAGTCTAAGGGGCCTTTGGTAGAAGTTATTCTGGGGCTCAGCAGGTGTGGGCTGTGTTCAGAGAGTTGATCTAGTGGACCCTGGTAAAAAGAGTACAGCAATTCCTCGTTGGCCCTATCTGCATGACCATGTCAAGTTTGACAGCCTCTAGGCAAGAAGAAACAAATTTTTATCAAGAAATTAAGAATTCATGGCCTGGGCAGGCATAGTGGTACTTGCCTGTAATCCCAGAACTCAGGAGGCTGAGGCAGGAGGATTGTTGAAAGTTCAAGACCAGCCTGGGCTACAAAGTAACCTCAGTGAGACCCTGAACAGCACAGCGAGACCCTGTCTCCAAAAAAAAAGAGTGCTTGGCCCAAACACAACAACCAGGAATTTACAAGGGCCAAAAAGAAAAGGAGAAATAAAATTGAGATGAGCTCAGAAATCTTTAGTGGAGCAGCTGCAGGTACTTTAACTGGTTGTTAAGACAGAATAAACAGGGAGACAAACAAACAAGAAACAAACAGAACACACAAAACAATTACTTTTAAATCAGAGTGCACTCTGAGATGTATTGGGCACACAGAACTACAAGAGCCCTTTTCTAGTTCCAGGTTTCTAAGTACAAATAGACTAGTCAGAACTAGTCATCAATTAGTGCTTTTTAGGCACTAAAAAGGAACAACAGTAATAAGTAATAACAGAGATGCTTTGTAATAAGTTAACACACATAAACGTTAGAACAGAAAAGAAAGAAAACCCTCCTTTTTTTAAAAGGACCTTAGATTGATTGTTTACTGTAATCTTTGGGATAGCTGCTCCACAGTATGGGCTCCTGGATCCTCTGTATTAGAGCCACCATGGTAAACTGTTTCATTGATAGCCACAGTTGTTTCCTATGTAAAAGTTCCCTTCAAGGGACCGATTGTTAAAGGTTCAGTGCTGTAATGTAAAATTTTTCTTTTGGCACCACTTCTTGGTTTTTAGGGAGTGTTTTGTCCAGGTATGGGTGTAGAAAAAGAGTAGGCACTGGAGTTTAAAGAGGTACGAGCTGGTGAGCACGGATGCCGAGGAAGTGAGGGAAAGACATTGGGTCATTAAATGAATGAATGTAAGTGTTGCCTCTACTGCTTCCCCTGTTGTTTCCAGGACTGTCCAGGCTTAGATTAACCTCTGTCTCCCTTAGGGAAGGCATGGTACTGACTCTGGCTACATATACATGATGGTGTTTCTGCAGGGTAAGATGTCCTGTCCTAGCGGAGGGTTAGGCTTTCTGGCATAATCAGAAGGCATGAGAAAACAAAAAATCATCCCAGCTACTGCAAAGGGGCTGTGGGAAATATATGACATCTCTGGCAGTTGTACCAACTGCAGGCCTGGATTGGAGAGAAGAACAGCAGTAGCAGCTCCTGAATCTAGGAGATTAATTCCTCTTCCTTCCATGGATAGAGTCACCCAGGGCTCCGGAGTGATGATCAGTCAGATTTATGGGAGCTTGAGAAGGGCGCCCTGGGCCCTCTTAGTTTTGTTGTTAGACCAAATGGAAGGCTGGGTTTGATCCTGGATCCCACTTCCAGTTATTTGCCTTATAGACCAGGCAGGGCACAGGTGGCTCTTTGCCGTTCTGGTGGCGGGGACTGTGATGACAGTCCCTGTGGGAGCATCCTGGCTTTCCTCAGTTACTGCAAGCAGATGAGTCACCTTTAGAGCCCTTGGAATCCCACTGGTGCAGTTGCCTGTTTCTGATCTTGCTTTCCCTGCTCTTTACCCTGCTCTTATTCTTGGTTCTAAAAGACCTCAGTCGTTACCTTGACAAGGGAATCTGAAGAGCTATCAGGACCAAATACCTTCTTTTATCTTTTCTCCTGCTCTCTGGGGCAGACTGGGTTACAGATTTATCCACCTGCCCCTCTACAGAGTCTGGGGATGGGAGGGTAAATTTAGTTAAAGCCTCCTGGAGTCTTTGTAAAAAAGGCTGAGAGAGTTTTTTACTATGCTGATTAATGATTGATAGCTTGCAACAACCCTTCTAGGATACAGATCTGGAAATATTTATGTGCCCTATGATCATCAGGGTGTCAGTAGGGGTTATCTCCTGGATGGCCTTACTCCCTGTGGGAAATGGTCTTTCCCCTAACTGTAGTTCCTCAGGCCTCCTATGGTACATGATACGTAATTCATCTCCAAAGACCTCTGCTGCATGTAAGGCCACTTGCTTTTCACTAGGAGTTAATGTTTGATTGAACATCCTAGAGTGCAAGATTGAGCTAAACTTTGAAATGTCTCTATGTACTTATCAGGAACATCAGAAAATCTTCCTAAATCTTGTTTGAACTGTCTTATACCTGCCAAGGAAAAGGGCCTAGAAGCTCAGAGAATAACACATTCTCCCCTGCTCATCTCCTGAAGAGCGTAGAGTCCCTGTGGAGGCTTCTGGCTTGGGCAGCAGTTTGGGTTTTGGGGTGGACTGCATGGCTTAGATGGAGCTGCCTGAGTCTCAGTAGGACCACGACAGTCCAGGAAAGACCTGGGCTCCAGTCTGCATTGTTGGAGCAGCTTGGGGTTTCCTCTTAAAGCAAAAAGCATCTGAACATAGGGAATTTCTGACCATTTTCCCTCTCTTACAAGCTGATCTAATTGAAGGATGATTTTATAATTTCTAAGAGTTCCAGGGAGTTAGTATACCTCCAAAGGTGTGCGGGAAGCTGGTGGGTTCATGTGTTCCATTCTGAAAGATGAGCAGAGAGAGGCCTATCTTTCATCTGCCTGTTTTAGCCAATAGCTTGGGACGTCCTCCAGCCTGGACCCCCTCCAAGGCCAGGGGCAGCTGCTGGGGTTGCCTGAGGGAAATGGCGGCCAGAATCCCACTCTGACTGACTTGTCCAGAGACACAGACCTTCAGTTAGAAAAGGAGCTGGGATATGAGGTGTGGTTTTTCTCCCCCTCCCAACAAATAGATCTTTCTAAAATGTTGCGTTACCCATGCAGGCTCCTTCACAAGAACCCCCACTGAACATGGTCCACACTAAACTGGCTGTAGAGCAATCATGGGTCCCCTGAGTCTTCTTCATTTATATGTTCTGTTTCTTTATCTTTTTAAAATTCATATTTATCAAACTCGGGCCTATTAAACAATGTAGGAGGCTAGTTGTGGTGGTGCACACTCATAATCCCAGCACTCAGTAGGCTGAGGCAGGAAGATTGGTGTGAGTTTGTAATCAGCCTGGGCTACATAGAGAATTTGAGGCCAGCCTGAATTGCATAGTGAGATCCTGTATTAAAATTTCAAACCAAAACACAATTCAAAACAGAACAACAACAACAGCAAAAAGAAACACGGAAGGCAGGAGAAACCAGAAATGTGGAAGAAAAGAAAAAGAATGTCTGAAAGTCAGGCAGACAACCATGACTAACATTTTGTTATTTCTTCTTGTCTTTGTTATTAATACAAGTTTGAAATAATTGTGCTTATATTACATGTAAAATTTTATTTGCTGGCTTTTTTACTTCATGAAGGTTTCCTAAATATTTTCAATATTACTACATATTATTTTATTTTATTTATTTATTTATTTTCTTAGCTTCTTTTTTTTGGAGACAAGTTCTTGCTATATAGTTCAGCCTAGGCTTGAACTCACTACATAGCCCAGGCGGGCCTCAAACTCACAGCAATCCTCCTACCTCAGCCTCCCAAGTGGTGGGATTACAGGCACGAGCCACCACACCCAGCACTACACATTATTTTTTATCATCATGATAAAATATATATAAACTACACAATCTTTTAAACATTTTGTGGCCAGGCAAATAAATATTCTGTGAAGTTTATGTCCCATAGATCGTTTAATAATTCCATTACAATTGGATATTTAGGTTGTTTCCATTTTGTCACTATTTTACATAAGATTTCTATAGCATCCTTTGACATAAACAGTCTCCCTTCCCCAACTTTAGGGTTATTTTCCAGAGATAGAATTAAAAATAGAGGGTTTAAGTTGCCATGGTCATTTGTACCCGTAGCCCTGCCCACCATGTTCCCCCATCCAAATCCTGTCTGGTTTGCATAACCCATTTCAGACTGTATCTGACTGATGAATCTTCTGTTTTATGGGTACCCAACACAGTGAATAACTCATGCTTCTCCAGCTGTGTCACTTCCTGGAGGGTACGTCCCAAATCACATGCCTGATCTGCATTTTCTGTAATGCTTCAGATGGGTCATAAATACGTGATGGTTGAGTGAATCTCCACTTTACCTTTTCTCTTTTCCTTTAAAGGAAAATTCAGTTACAAGGTGGCATCACTTCTATCACACTTCGAGGAGAAGGACACCAGTTTTTTGTAGGGACAGATGAATCACACATTTATCGTGTCAGCTTCACAGAGTTCAAAGAGACTCTGATTGCGACGTGTCACTTTGAAGCTGTCCAGGACATTGTCTTTCCATTGTAAGTAGAAGAGAAAAATTAGCAAGTGGCAATTTGGTGCAGTGTGCAAGAAAAATTAATTGTAGTAATGCGCGTTTAACATCTATTAACCTAAGTGTGATTTTTTCCCCTTACATTTTTCTACTATACTGAATTAACTTTGTAAAACTTTCTATTGTCTTTACTATGAAATTACATTAGTTCTCCCAATTCAGATTTGGGCTTCTTTAAAATGCAGACTTTGAAAAGTAAACCTATCATGGAAAGAGAATTGATTGGGCAAAACTCTCCTATTTTTTCCCAGTGCCATCTGGAAAAAGCTTAGTACTACTTTTCACCCAGCTTTTTCCAGTTGTTCCCCCCTTGGAGTCTTCCATGTTTGGAAGACTTTGTGGTGGACACAAGGTCTCTCTTGTGTAGTTCCTGGTAAATCCCACCCAAAACAAATAAATATTCATTATCATTTTAATGTTAAAAAAAGAGCTTTAATCATAGTGCAACACTGTTTCATTTTGAAACACATTTCGTCTTTAGTGACATCCATCCCATGAAGTTTGTCAGAGAGTTTTTGTTCCAAACTTCCATAGTATTTAGCTTGAACTTAACTCAGAAAATCACTGTTCTCCAGATCAGCAAGATATTTCAAAACCAGCCCCTGAGATAATGAGCTGTAGCTTTTGTTCCCTACATCCTTATGATTCCATTCTTCCAAATAGTTCTAGAGGGAAAAATGGCTGGTGCTTTCAATTTTCTGAGTTCATTCAACTAAGTGAATCTTTCTTTGGAAATGGGTGCATTCTTTTAACTCTCAATTTTTATGGAACTTGGTAGAATCAATCTGTAAAATTGTTTGGTCCTGGAACATTTTAAGCCGGTAGATTTTTTTAGTCTTTGGAATGTTTACAGTTACTGATCTATTCAGGTTTTATACCTTTTATTTTCTTTGTTTTAAAGAAGGATTTATTAAAATATAATTCATGTACCATAATTTATGTACCATTTACCCATTTAGACTTTTTAGCATATAGAGTTGTGCAACTACTGTCTAATTTTCAAACATTTCATTTTCCCTCTTGACCAAAAAATGAACCAAAAAAGGCCTCTGGTAGTCAGTCCCTCCTTCCTCACTGCTAGGCAAATACTGATCTACTTTCTGTCACTGGATTTTCCTATTCTGGACATTTAATATAAATGGATTATTATAACATCTGACCTTTTGTGACTATCTTTTTAAACTAACCATAAAAATTTTTTAGAATAACCCATGTTATAGGATTTATTAAAACTTTATATCTTTTAAAACTAAGTACATTCAGAGCTGGATGTGGTGGTGCACACCTGTAATCCCAGCACTTGGGAGGCTGAGGTAGAAGGATTGTTGTGAATTTGAGGCCAGCCTGGGCTACAAAGTGAGCTCAAGGCCAGCCTGAATTGCATAGTGAGACACGGTCTCAGAAAGACAAAACAAAACAAAACAAAACAAAACAAAAAAAGAGTAAATTCATTGCATAGATAATACTATGTTTTGTTTTTCTGTTCACCAGTTGATGCATATGTGAGCTGTTTCTACAATTTTGGAACTATTCTTTTTATTTTTATTTATTCAGTGCTTTCCCTTAAATTTTTAATATACATATTTAATGGTTTTTTTTTCTGTCAGAGACTGAGGTTAACCAATATTTATGTCCTATCCATCAATAAGAGAAGAATTAGTATATTTTTATTTCCCTCTTAATTTTTCTTTCACAATCTCCTATCCTAAAATTATTGGGAATCACAGATCAATGTAATATTTTTCTTATTTCTTTAAAGTACTTAGGTTTAACTTTAAATTTTGTTCTTTGGTTTCATTATTCTTTTTAAATTTTTTTTCATTGTTCTTTTGTTTTCATACATCAGCCTTCTTTTCTGTCTCTGTCTCTGTCTCTGTGTGTGTGTGTGTGTGTGTGTGTGTGTGTGTGTCTCTCTCTCTTTTTTGAGAAAGGGTCTCACTATGTAGTTCAGGCTGGACTTGAACTTGTGGCAATCCTCTTGCCTCAGCTTCCCAAGTGCTGGGATTACAGGCATGTGCCACCATGCCTGGCTTTCTCTCTATTTACATTTAAAGTACATTTAAATGTAAATGTAAATGTACATTTATTAATTAATTACATTAATTAAATGTAAATGTACATTTATTAATTAATTACATTAAAGTACATTTTAATGTAAATGTACATTTATTAATTAATTACATTAATTAAATGTAAATGTACATTTATTGAAACAAGATAATTGGTTCTTGCTTTCCTATACAGTCCCCAAAGTCTTGCTTTTTATTTAGAATATTTAGCCTATTTACATTTAATATAATTTGTTTTGTTTTCCTTTATCTGTTGTTTATTCTGCTATTTTCTTGCAGCTTCCTTTTTTGATGATCAGCTATTTTCAGTATTTCATTTAATTGCTCTATTGGCTTTCTAGCTATGTATTTTTGTATTAAATTTTAGTGGTGGCTCTATGGATGGCAGTATGTATCTTTAATATTTCAAAGTCTAATTTGAGTTACTATTTAATGACTTCAAGTAAAATATAGTGCAAGAAATCTAAAAGAGCTACCCTGTTAATATTATAAACCCATCAATATAATAGTATAATTTTCGTTTTAAATAATTATAAATATTTTCAAGAAATTGAAGAGTAAAACATTCAAAAAAATGTTGTGGTTACTCACGTATGTGAGGCTTTCTGATACTTTTTTTTTGGTGGTAGTGGTACTGAGAATTGTACCAAGACCTCCCTCATGTTGGGCAAACACCCTACCACTGAACTACATCCCCAGCCTATTTTATTTTAGAGAAAGGGTCTTGCTAAATTGCCTAGGCTGGCCTCAAACTTGCAATCTTTCTGCCTCAACCTCTGGAGTAGCTGAGATTATAAACATGTGTTATTATACCCAACTTCATTCTTTTTCATATAGCTAGCTGCTGTCTGGTATCTTTCCCCTCAGCCTAGAGAACTTCATGTAGCTTTTTTTTTTTATTTTTTGAAGAAAAGGTAAAACAAAATTTCATAACAAAATAATAGGAGAATAACAATAGCTAATACATTACATGTTGTTATCTTTAAAGTAGTTGCTCCAGGTACAAGATATAGGCATAAAAATTTCTCCAATTGATAGTAGCACAAAGCTCTAAAACTAAGAAAAAAAGATAGTAGCACAAAGCTTCCTTTTTAATGAACTGAGAGACATGAATAGATGTCTCTTCTCATGAACATAACTGACTTGCATTTTTTTCCCTATTCCCTACAGTCCTTTCCCCTTTCATCCCTCCTAGTTCCTTTCTCCTTTTGAACAATTTCTTTCCATTTCACAATATCTATTGTACATTTTAGAACTTATTTACACTTTCAGTTTCTCACACCAGGGAGAAATTACAATGTTTACATGTGTGAGTCTGATTTATTTCACTTATGTGTATGGCCTCTAGTTGCATCCACTTACCTGCAGAAGTCTCAAGTTTATCCTTCTTTATGGCTATGTAGTACTACATTGTGTAAAAATACCACATCTTGTTTATCCATTCCTCAGTTGATGAGCATTTGGGTTGTTTCAAAGATTTAGCTATTACAAATTGTGGTGCTATAAACATGGGTCCACATATATCACTGTGATATGATATTTTTAATTATCCTGGGAAGATATCCAGAAGTAGAATAGAGAAGTAGAATGGGACCTGTAATCCTAGTGTTTTGAGGAAACCCACAATGATTTCCACAGTGGTTGTACCAGTCTACACTCCCTCAACCATGGAGAAGGGTTCCTTTTTCCTCCACAGCCCCAGCAGCATTTGTTGATTTCTTGATGATATCCATTCTTTCTGGGGTAAGATAGAATCTCAGTGTTGTTTGAATTTGCATCTCTTAAATGACCAGTGTTATGGTTGATACATTGTGTCAACTTGGGGAGTCTAGAGGTTTGGCTAAGTGACTCAGCAGGAAGCCAGGGTGCTTACTTTGCATACCTCCTGAGCCTGTGGAAGAGGAGGGCAAAGATTATGTGTGAGAGCTACATGCCCCTTAGGTGGGGGTAGCCTGTTTACAAAATAAGGCAGGGAAAGAAGCTGCTCACCGCTATTCCTCCCTTTTGCTCTGGCTGCTTGGCTGTTCGGCTGCCATTCCCCGCTTTGCTCTTGTTGCTTTGTTACCTTCTGCCTCGGAGCCCACCAAGTATGGACTGAAACCTCCACAAACTGTAAGCTAAATAAACCTTTCCTTCCTTCATTTTGGGTGTTGGGTATTTTGTCTCAGCAACGAGAGAAAAGTAACCAAGACAACCAGTGATGCTGAAGATTTTTTAATATATTTATTTGCCATTTGTATTTCTTCATCTGAGAAGGTATATTCATCTCAGATGCCCATTTTTTGATTGGGTCTTTGAATTTTGGGGGGTGTTCTGATTTTTTTCAATACTTTATATGTTCTAGATAGAAGTCCTTTCTCTGAGGGACAATTAGCTAAAATTTTTCCACCCTGTGGGTCTTCTTTTCACTCTATCGGTGGTTTCTTTTGCTGTGCAAAAGCTTTTCAATAAGATGAGATCTCAGTTGTTGATTCTTTGAAGTACTTCCCAAACAGTTATTTTGTTCATGAACTCTCTTGCTTACTCCTATATCTTTAAGATTGCTACCTACTTTCTCTTCCAGTAGATTTAGTGTTTCTATTTTAAGGTTTAGATCTTTGATCTATTTTGACTTTAGTTTAGTGCGTGGTGATAGACAGTGGTCTAGTTCTAGTCTTTGGCATGTGGGAAGCCAGTTTTTCCAGCACACTTATTAAAGAGGCTATCTTTCTTCCAGTGAACATGTTTGGCCCCTTTATCAAAGATAAGGTGACCAAGTGTCTTTGTAGCTGTGTCTGCACCTTCTAATCTGTTCCATTGATCCTCAGGTCTGTTTTTTGCCAGTACCATGCTGGTTTTATCACAGTAGCTTTGTAGTATAATTTCAAGTCAGGGATTGTGATGCCTCCTGCCTTGCCTTTGTTCCCCAGCATTGCCTTACCTCTTCTAGGTCTCTTCTGGTTCCAGATAAATTTTAGGAATATTTTCTCTAATTCTGTGAGGTATGCTAATGATATTTTGATTAGGATTGCATTAAATCTGTATAACAATTTTGGGAGTAGTGCATTTTCACTATGTTGGTTCTTCCTATCCATGAGCAAGGGATATCTTTCCATTTTCTTACACCTTCTTCGATCTCCTTTTACAGAGTACTGTAATTTTCAATATATAGATCCTTTGCTTCCTTTGTTAGCTTGATTCCTAAGTATTTCATTTTCTTGGATGCTGTTGTGAAGGGTGTGGTTTTCCTAATTTCTCTCTCAGTGAGTTTGTTGATTGTGTACAGGAATGCTATTGGTTTTTGAGTGTTGACTTCATATCCAGCTATAGCACAGAATTTGGTTATTAAATTTAGAAGTCTTTTGGTGGAGTTTTTGGGGTCTTCTAGGTAGTGTGTCATATCATCTGCAAATAATGATAATTTAACTTTCTTTCTTATCCTTATTCCTTCTATTTCTCTCTCTCACCTAATTGCTGTGGCTAGTGTTTCCTGAACT
This sequence comes from Chinchilla lanigera, assembly GCF_000276665.1. Taxonomy (NCBI): domain Eukaryota; kingdom Metazoa; phylum Chordata; class Mammalia; order Rodentia; family Chinchillidae; genus Chinchilla; species Chinchilla lanigera. The sequence goes on along the minus strand of NW_004955467.1, from coordinate 7,481,729 downwards.
ATTGAGCAGGAGTGGTGACAGTGGACATCCTTGTCTTGCTCCTCATTTTATAGTGAAAGCTTTCAGGTTTTGTTCATTTAGTATGATATTGGCTGTTGGTAGGTCATGGATGGCTTTTAACAGATTGAGATAAAGACTACCTATTCTGATTTCCTGTAGGGTTTGTATCATGAATTAGTGTTGGACTTTGTCAACAGCTTTTTCTACATGTATCGAGATGATCATGTGATTTTTTGTCTTTGGCTCTGTTGATATGGTATATTATATTTATTGATTTGCATATGTCAAACCATCCCTGCATTCCTGAGATCATGTTGTATAATCTTCTTGACGATTTGCTGCATTCTGTTTGCATAAAAATTTTATGTATCTTATTGAGGATTTTTGCATCTATTTTCATTAGGGAGATTGGTGTATAGTTTTTTGTGTTTTTTTCTTTTTTTTTGCCTGTAGTCTCCCTTTCAATTTCATTAAAGAGTTTGAAGGGTATTGGTATTAAATCTTTTCTAAATTTCTTGTAGAATTCAGCAGTGAATCCATCAGAATTTGAGCTTTTTTTGGTGGTAAGTTTTTAATTACATTTTCAATTTCATTGCCTGAAATTGGGTTATTCCAAATTTTTATATATTCTTGATTCAGCTTTGGTAATTGACACATGTCTAGGAATCTGTCCATTTCTTCTGTGTTTTCCATCCTATGAGAGTAAACATTTTCAAAGTAGGTAATGATGATCTTCTGAATTTCCACTGTAGTGATTTCACTGTAGTGATCCTCTGTAGTGATTTCACCCTTTTCATTTCTTATTGCATGAATCTGAGTCTTTTCTTTCCTTTTTTTGATAAGATTGACTAAGGGTTTATCAATTTTATTTAGTCTTTCAAAGAACCAACTCTTTGATTCACTAATGCTGTGTATTGTTTTCTTAGTCCCAGGTGCATTAATTTCTACTCTGATATTTATAATTTCCTCCCTTCTATGGGCTTTGGGCTTGACTTGCTCTTCTTTTTCTAGAAGCTTTAGGTGCAACATTAGGTTGTTTATTTGTGCTCATTCTGTTTTCCTGATGTGAGAATTCACAACTATAAACTTCCCTCTTAGAACTGCTTTCATTGTGTCCCATGGGTTCCAGTATGTTGTATCTGCATTTTCATTTACAGTGATCTCTCACCTATCATGGGAGTTATGTTTCAGAGACCCTCACAATACGTGAAAATCCGTGAAGTGGCAGTGTTATATTTATTTTATTATTTGTATATATTTTAAGGCTTTATAAACCCTTCCCACACTCCTATAAATCTTTCCCACTCACTTATTAACCTTTTCCATACTCTTATAAACACTTCACATGCTCTTAAACACTTTCTACACTCTTAAGCCTACATAATTTTAACGTAAAATTCTCTATGGGTACTCGATGTGAAGTGGACAAGGAGAGGTGCTGAACATATGGGCATAGTGTGGGAGAGCAAATAGACTGATGCTATGGTCACTGAGCCAATCAGTGCCCAGGATACAGAACACACTGCTGTGGTTGGTCATCTCCTATCAGCCAGTAGTGTGCTGTGTACAATCTCATGTTGGCAAACTTGAGCAAGCAGTAGTGGTGTACTGCATTTCCACTGTGTACAGTACAGTATTCATCCGCTGATGAAATATATGCTGTATTTTATTTAGATTTAATACTCTTTTACTATGTTTGAATTAACATTTTTATATCACTTTAAATTTTTTAGGCAAAAATAATTAAAATCATAAATATTTTGTAAATACCTATACACTGCAGAATCCCATGATGTAGCAAAAACTCTGCAATACAGATTTAGATTTTTCTTTTTAAAAAAGCCATGATACAGTGAAGCCGCAATAAGTAAACTGCAATATAGCGAGGGATGACTGCAATTGTAGATTTTGTTTAATTTTGTCTTTAATTTCATCTATGACCTATTATTTAGGAGGGTGTCATTTAATTTCCTTGTGTTTAAGGAGTTTTTGTGCTTTTGCCATTAATTTCCAATTTCATTGTACTATCATCAGATAATATATATGAGATAACTTCAATTCTTTTGTGTTACTTAACACAAAATTGTTTAAGTAAACATGCTTAAGTAAACACAAAAGAATAGGTGGGCTAGTCTATGGTCTATTTTAGAGAATGTCCCATGTGCAGATGAGAAGAATGTGTATTCTGATGCTGTTGGGCAGAACACTCTGTAAACATCTACTAAGTCCAGCTGTTCACAAGTTTGGTTCACTTCTGATATTTTTTTGCTGATTTTTTTGTCTGGTTGATCTTTTTGTGTCAGTGGGGTATTAAGGTCCCCTGTTACAATTGTATTATTATTGCTCATTTGATTTTTCATGTCTATTAATATTTGTCTTATATAGTTGGGTGCTCCCATATTTGGCACATGCATATTTAATGATTGTTATCTTCTCCTCTTAAAGTTTTTCCCTAACAAGTATGTAGTGACTTTATCTCTTCTGATAATCTTGATTTAAAGTTCACATTGTCTGCAAACAGAATAGCTACCCCTGCTTTTTTCTGGGTTCCTGTTGCATGGAGTATTGTTTTCCATCCTTTGACTTTTAGTCTATAAATTTCTTTTTGAGTTAAATGTGTTCTTTGTACACTGCATATTGTTGGATTTTTTTTCTTGATCTACTCTGCCAGTCTGTTTCTTTTGATTGGTGAATTAAGGTAATTAACATTAATGGTTACAACTGATATGTATTGGCTTATCTTTGTCATGTTACTTTCCCACCATTGGTTCCCTATTTTTCCCCCTCTCTTTATTTATTTATTTATTTATTTATTTATTTATTTTTGGTACTAGGAATTGAACTCAGGACCTTGTGCTTGCCAGACAGGCACTTATGCCACTGAGATACATCCCCAGCCCATTCCCCTCTGTTTACTCGCTTGTGCTGCTTGGTGGTTTCTTTCTCTTGTTGTTCTTGGAACTGTCATTTTTGTCTCTGTCTAGAATATCTTTCAGTACACTAGAAGTATTGCCTTGATGGTCATGAATTTCTTCACTTATTCTTTGTTGTGGAAGTATCTTATTTCTCCATTAACTTTAAAATATAGTTTTGCATGGTACATCAATCTGAGCTGGAAGTTGTTTTCTTTCAGGACCTGAAATACTTTAGTCCAAGCTCATCTTGAATTGAGGGTTTATGTTGAGAAGTCTGCCATGATTTTCATGGGCCTTCCTTTATAGGTGATGTTTCTTTCCTCTAACTGCTTTTAATATTGTGTTCTTGTGCTGAATTTCTGGGATCTTGATTATTATATGCCTGGGTATAGATTTATTTTGATTATGGCTGATTGGAGTTCTATATGTTTCACTTAGCTCTAGGTCAGATTCTTTTACCATGCTTGGGAATCTGCTATTATTTCTGCAAATAGTTTTTTTTTTATGTCGCTTGTGTTGACTGCTGCTTTTACATTGATGCCATTATTCCTATTTTTCTTTGTCATCTTGCAGCTGTTGAATTATCTCCTGATCTTTTGTTATTTTCAAGAGATCTTTCCCTTCATGATTGCTAGCCATGATCCTGTCTTCAAGGTCTGAAAGTCTGTCTTCAGTTTTGTTCAAGCAGTTTTGCCAGGTTTTAATGGAATTTTTAATTTCCTGGATATCTGTTTGAATCTCTTTCATGCATTCTTTCCTATATTAATCATTCATGGTTTCCATCCTCTTCCTATCATCATCTATTTTTTATCTATCTCTATATTTGCAAAACAATTCCTTTATGAATGTTAACATTTCTTTTTTACCTGAGAGATTATTTCTGATCTGATTTCCTCTATAGCCTCACAGATTTCATTATTTACTTAAATTGCTATCACTTTAGAAATATCAGGTGTGTGTCTTCCATTTTCTTTTGTCTTGTTGTCTCCTGGACTTGTTCTGGGTGAGCTGGAGGTCTGAAGTTGCATTTTGCTTCTGCATCTTGTCATTTTCTATTTCAATAGTTTTTATTTTGTTTTCTGAGTTGATCTTTGTAAATTTTTGTGGTACATAACTTTGTCAGTAGTATCAAGGCAAGGTTTGTTCTTCAGGGATACGTTCTGTATGTAGGAGATTCTTTGTTTGTGTCTGTTCCAAGACCCTACCTTTCCAGTTAATTTAGAGTAAGATATTGGTATCTGTTTGTCTCAGTCCCCAGTCCTTTGGTGCTGGCATGTGGTGGGGTTATTATCAGAACTTCTCAGTATTGTTACAGAAATGAGAACAACTGATTAAAACAGATATGACATTCTAGCTAAAGTAGTATAATTAGCACTAACAATAGTATTAAGCACAGTTTAGAATCTGACAAACTGTGGTAACTATTAATTTTGTACCTTTAACCATAGAAGCAAAATCTATAGTTATGTAACAGAACCGATTGTAAATTGGGAGCTTATATGCCAGGTGTTTCCCCTTGGTAGAGTGGTTTTTCCCTGTGGTAGAGATATTTAAGAAGGATAGTGGATAGAACAGAGATAAATGAAAAGAAATAAAGTAGAAGCCAGGTTGGACAAAGGATGATCACATAAGCTTTAGGAAACTACAGAAGAGGACAGAAGAGAAAGAATGAAGGGGTAATCAAGAGATTACTGAAGTTGACCAGAAAAATTAGAAAGACTGTTTACTCATATGAAAATATGATTAAGTCTAGTGACGTAAACTGAGGAAAGGGGGAAAGAAAATGAAGAGATTAGAACAAAAATATAGGTAAAATATATAAAAAATAAAAGGAACAAGCAACATACCAGGAAAGAGAAGAAAAATAAAATGAAAAAACAAAATTCCTCTGGTGTCCACTGAGAGTCCAAAACTGCTGGATAACACTGCCAACCCTGCAGTAGAGTTTGCACTGGATTTGAGGCTGATCTTGGCCTCCAGATGTAGGGGTCTGAGGTCAGAGTCTTCAGCCAGCACTTTCTGTGTGTGCTTTAGCAGCCTCCACTGCTTACCCTGTTTTCTTGGTGGCATCTCTCTCCTAGTTGCTGTGCTGTTTGCAGACAGAGACGGGGGCTGTTCCCAGTCCCATGTAGTTTTGGCTCCTCCTGGTCCTTCTCAGCCTTCTGTGTTGTCTTCCACTGGCAAATCTCTGTCCTCTCAGGTCATTTGTTGCAGGGTAGGTGGGATGCTGTGATATGGTCCTGTCCTTTGCTCCTGCTGTTGCAGTCCAAGGCTGCTCAGTCCCAACTCTTACTCCTCTCCCAAAGTGGGGTGCTAACTTCCCATTCTTGCTCTGCAAACCCCACTGCCACCATCACTTGCCTCTGCTGTAGTCTATCACTTCCTTGGGTGAGTTGAAGGTGTGCTGTGGGGTGGCTTTCTGCTCCTGCCTGTGGCAGTGTGGGGACAGGCAGTGTGGGGCTTCACAGTCCCCGGTGCAGGGCTGTGTAATTCCCCTGCCTCTCTAACTACAGGTCACGGGGAGGGGTTAGCTGTTCTGTTTATTATCCACCCCTGTACTTCTTGTTCCTGGAAGCTCCAGTGAGCACTTTGGTGCACAAAAAGAATAGGAAGAAAAGAAAAGGAAAGAAAAGAAATAAAAGTCAAACAAAGGAAAGAAAAAAGGAAAATTGGCCAATCCTCAGGGAGGGAGCAGTTCATGTGGGCAGAATTTACTGCTGGATTGTAGCGCCTTCTGTTTGGAGCAAGGCAGAAGAGGCAGGGGACCTTGTATCCCAAGTGTATCCTGTATGGCTTGATTTAGCCACACTAGTTTAGTATATCCTTTTTCTTCTTCTTCTTTTAAGATTCCAAGTATAGTGGGCAGTTGTCCCGATCTGGGGACCAATTGGCAGGTGTGTAGGATGGCTGGCCATTTTATCGAGTCCTTTTTCTGTGTTTTGCTTGATCTATTAGTCTTTTATCTTTCAGATTCATTTTAGTTCCAGGGTGTATGTCCTTCCCCTTTCTTCCAATTACCTGTGTTTTAGTTGAATTTCTACGAGTAGCTCTGAATGAGGCTGTTCCTCTATTCAGCCATACTGTCTCCAGGGTCTCACTTAGCATTAAAAAAAAAAAAAAAAAAGCGTAAGTCTCTGAAGGTGAAGTCTCTCAGTTTTTGTCTAATATTGTCCTTTTTTAGCCTTCACTTTTGTGTTCTTGCTTGATAGTTTTCTATTTGTTTGTGAGTTTGAATGCAGTATTTGAGTGCTTCTGGATTCCACAGAGTATACTGAAAGTCTTTCTATATTCTTATTGTTCCTCTCTGCATCCCATGTCATTTTTGTCTACCTACTTTCCAGATTATCTCTGCTTTTTCTTGCATCTACTTGATGATAAAGTGTCTTTCTCTTTGTGATCATCCGCTTGAAGTTTGCTAAGCTTTTTGGATCTCTACACTGGTGTTTTTCACCAAATTAGGAAGTTTTCAGCCATCCTTTCTTCAAAACTTTTCATACTTTCACCCCATTCTCCTGAAATTTAGACTACACATGTTGAATAATTTAATGTTTCCCCACTGGTTTCTAGGCTGTTGATTTTTCTTCAGTCTTTCTCTTTTTCTTTCCTGTAATCTCTATTGAATCTACCTTTAAGTTCATGGATTCTTTTGTCATCTCCAATGAGCCTATAATTTGTTTTTATAGTTTTAACCTATGGAAAAATATATAATTATAATATTATATACATAATAGCTTCTAGTTTTCTGTTGAGATACCTATCTGTGTATTTATTGATATCATAGTTTCCTTCACTTTTTTTCCTCAGGGGGCGAGGGTGGTGAACCCAGGGTTCTGTGCGTATTAGGCAAGTATTCTTCCACTTAACTCCATCTCCGGCCCTTTTTATATTTTACTTTGAGAAAGGGTCTCTCTAAGTTGCCCAGGCTGGCCTTAAACTTGAGGTCCTCCTGCCTCTGCCTCACAAGTAGTTGGGATTTATAAGTGTGTGCCACCATGCCCAGTTCTAGTATTTTGAATGTATCTTAAAATTTTAAATAGCTGTTTTGAAGTTTTTATCTGCTAATCTAATACTTGAATCCACCTGAAATCTACTTCTTTCTTCCTTTCTTGTTTTTTTTCCTTCTCTCCCCACCGACTCCGAGGCCTTACACATGCTATGCACATGCTCTACCCTTGAGTGCCAGGGTCAGATTCTTCCTATTGCCTCTTCCCTGAATCATTGTTTCTTATTTCTTTACTTGTCAATAGATTCTTGTTGCTATTGTCGTTGAAAACTTGGTATTGCGTACAATACACTGCAGCAACTGTGTTCTCTGAGCATGGCTGGCACGGACTCAAACTGTCAGTGTTGTGTTTCCCGTGGTCTGTGGAAACTGATAGCTTCCCGCTGCTGCATTTGTAGCCTGGCCTCACTTTCTTCTGTGGGCTTGCATTGTTCGGCAGTAACCTGAGGGTTTGTGTAGAGATGAAACTATCCTTTCCTTGACTACTTTGCCTCTAATGACTTATGAATCATTGGGAAAAACATATATGAGAAAATATATGTATATCTATGTCTGTATCTCCACATACCTTCATTTCATAGCATTTTATCACATCTCCGCCAGCTGGAACCACCAGTGGTATGTGCGTCAGGCGGCTTGTACCACCATGGCACAAAACAGATCTAGTCACTTTTATCAGTTTTTTTTACTAATAAAATTAATAAAAAGCTGCCTGATGGGTAGTCATGCATGTACCATAGGTGGCTCAAGCCAGCTGGCAGCAAGACGCACACTTTACTGCCCTTTTGTAAATGTGTTAAATGAGAGGAAGAGGGCCTAGAATGTCATGTTTCAGCCACTTTGATTCTTTCTGGACTTGACTTCTCAGAATCTAAACTAAGGATGTTTTCCTACTTGAGGGGCTCATTTGCAGATTAGCCTTGAGAGCTTATGCCTCAGCCGGCTGAGGGGGTGGCTAATCCATCCAGGGTAAGGAGTATGAATGTTCGCCAGGAGTATTTCTTTCATGATATTTGAGCAGTCCCTCTACCTCATTATGAGCTCATTTTTATTTTAAATAATTATTCTAACATTGGCTCGATTTGATCTTTGTTAATCAAGACTGGCTAGGAGCACCACTGCATCTGCTGTCTTCTTTCAGCGTCTGCTGTCTTCTTTCAGTACTTGCTTTTTTTAAGTAACTTGGTCTGCATCATAATTTTTTACAGGGGTACTGAGAATTGAACTCGGGACCTTGCACTTGCCGTACAGGTGCTGTGCCGCTGAGCTATATCCCAGCCCTTGTGTCGTAATTTTAACTCCAAGCCCCAAAGCTAAATATGTGGAAGGGATCCATTTATTTATTCTGTTGATTCCAAACTGAGTAGACCCTAACATTAGGGAAAGGGACACTTCCTTTTTTTGAAATGTGTTTGTGATAAAATATAGAAATTGCAAGAAATATAGAAGTATTTAGATCTAAATGTAGCATTAGTCTCTGCAGAGACTAAGTAAACATTTATTTTTATAAATAAGATATTGGGATCTATTATACCCCAATATCATTCTTTTTTTTTCTTATCAAAGTTTGAGTAATCTGTACTTTTTTGATACATTGGAAATTTAAATTCTAGGTACAAGTTGCCTCTGTGTGTGTGTGTGTGTGTGTGTGTGTGTGTGTGTGTTGTTGCTAAGCCTGATAGGCTCATTACTCTGAGGTACTCTTGTTTGTTCATAATCTTATATTTTTCTCATTACTAAGGAAAAGACTTTCAGCTGTCTACAAACATGACTTCTATCATCTTCACCTTTTTCTTCTTTGCAATTTTCATAAGATTTTCTACTTTATGGTAAAGAATTTCCTCTTTTAAATATTAATTAATTGATTTATTTTTGGTACCAGGAATTGAACTCAGGACCTTGTGCTTGCCAGGCAGGCAGTTTGTGCTGCTGAGCTATATCCCCAGCCCCTTAAATATTAATTTAAATATGTTTTTATTTGAAGAAATATCACTTACCGGGTGTATATTTATCTCCAAACTTGTCAAGTTACGTATATTAAATGTGTGCAGCTTTCTGTGTCAATCATACTTTATTAGAGTGTTTTTTTAAAGTAATGTGACTATCCCCCCATCTTCCAAAACTAAGAAAGATTTCAAATTGACGTTTTTGAGCAAATTTGTCTTAACCCTTCCTCAGGAGAAAGGACTATCAGATTTTCCATGGGTGATCTAAGGGTGTTGAATGCCAGGTCACACAAGAAATCTCTTAAGACCCTCAAACCTTCCAACAACTGGTATCTAAAAGGCAGCTTGCCTAGATCTTGCAAAGCACATTTTGGTACTGCATCTTCTATGGCTTCTCCTCTTATCCCTCGATGGCTTCTTTGCAGCGGCACCGCTGAGCTATTTGCCACCTGCGCCAAGAAAGACATTAGGGTGTGGCACACGATGTCCAATAGGGAGCTGCTGCGGATCACTGTGCCCAATATGACCTGTCATGCTATCGATTTCATGAGGGATGGCAAGAGCATCATTTCAGGTAATGGCCAGCTGTCAAGATTTGGCCCCATGCTGAGCGTGGTGGCCCACACCTGTAATCCCAGCACTGGGGAGGCTAGGCAGGAGGATCGCCTCGACTTTGAGGCGAGTGTGGGCTACATAGTGAGTTTGAGGCCAGCCTGGAATACACAGCAAGACCCTGTCTCAGCACTCCCCTCCCCACAAAAAAAGGTCTGGCCCCAGGCCCTAGCTGTGGTTCTGATCCTTGTCATTCTCCTCTCCCTCTAGTTTCCCCATGATAACCCAGAGCAACTTCCTGCTCTCTGTCCCTCTGTGTCCGCCCCTTGTCTCATCTCTCCTTAGAGTTCCCTTTCAGCTGGGGGATTTTCTGAGCTTAGAAGAACTAAATATGCAATTTCTCTTCTCTCTTGGCTTACATTACTTGGAGTCTTTTTTTTTTGGTACCAGGAATTCAACTTAGGACCTTGCATTTGCCAGTCAGGCACTGTGCCACTGAGCTCTGTCCCTGGCCCAGCTTCCATTACTTCGATAGCTGACAAATCCACAGGTCAGAAATCTGCGGTCATCACTGCCATCCCTTTTTCTCTTACATGCACCCCCGCATGCCCTATGGCCCTTTGTAGGGCGGCCACCATCCCCACCTTGCCTTAGCCACTGCCATCTCTCCCTGCACTACTCCAGGAGCTTCCAACCAGGGCTCTGTGCACCTGCTGCTGCCCTTCACTCTTTCCCAGGGTGTTCTCAGCGCCGAAGCCTGAAACCTGGTGTAAAATGCCAAGCCTGGGCATGCCACTTATGGGGCTCAAATGTCTGTTCAGCTCTAAAAGGCAGAATTCCAGCAACTGCCTGTGGCTTAGTCCCTTCCTCGTCACTTGCACACAATACCCGACACTCACAGTTTAAAGGGGGATAGTCTTGTTTTGGCTCACATCTCAGTCCATAGTCAGCTGGCTCCGAGGCAGGAGGACAGCACGGCAGCCCACTTACTCCATGGGCTCCTGGAAGCAGAGGGCGAAAGAAGGAGCCAGGAAGGGGGAGGTGCCCTTCCACTTCCCACCTGCAGTGAGCGCCTCTTGCAGTCAGACCCCACCAGCTTCCCCAAGCCCTGGCCTGAGTGCCTGAAGCCTCGGGGGACCTTAGGCGTAGAACACCACGACAGCTTGCAGGTCTCCCACACAAACCCTCTTCCTCGCCACCTCCACTCTCTCCCCTCGACTTCTACTGCTCACCCTTTCCAGCCACACTTGCCGCTCTGCCATCCCTCTGACACACTGGGCGTAGCACTTTGCTGTAGCTGTTCCGTCTTCCTGGAATGTTCTTCCCCCAGAGCCACCCATGGCATATACCCCTGCCTCACTTGCTTGAGAGTCTTTGCTGAATAGGATTGACCTGAGCATCCTATTTATGATTGCTAAGGTGTGAGGTCCTAGGGGCAAAGCATTCCAGGCAAGGGGACAGCAAGTACAAATGTCCTGAGGTGGGAAATCACTTGGTGTAACAAGGGGGTCACTGTGTCTGGAGCTTAGTGGTTATGCTTGGGTTGGGGGTTCAGGGAAAGTGAACAGAGGAGAAGTAGGTAGGGGTAGACACTAGTTACTATGTAGGATAAAGGAGTTGTATGTTAATACTATATATAGTGAGAAAAGCTTGATCAAAGGTGGCATGGCCTTAAAAAGTTCACTCCAACACCTGACTGATTTTAAGAGAGAATGGGAGGCAAGCGAAGGAGCTGTTACAATAATCCAGGAGAGTCAGGCATGGTGTTGTACATCTATACTCCCAGCACACTGGGAGGCTGAGGCAGGAGGATCACAAGTTCGAATCCAACCTGGGAAGGCTTAATGATTTAGCAAGACCTGGTTTCAAAACAAAAACTTTAATAAAAAAGGTTGGGGCTATAGCTCACTGTGAAGGCCCTGGATCCAATCCCCAATACCACAAGAACAAACAAATGAATAACTATCCAGGAGAGGTGTGCTTGTCGCTTGAACAGGGTGGTACTAGTGCAGGGGATGAAAGGTGGTCAGATTCTCAGGGTTTGTAATGGTAGAGCTGATGGGATTTGCCAATGGGTCAGATGTCAGATCGGATGGGGTAGATGGACTATAGAGGGATCGGGATGACTGAGGCTCTTGGCTTGAGCAGCTGCATGGATGATGGCAATGTTCACTGAGGTGGGAATGGGGGTGGGAGCAGATTTAAAGGTGAGGGTGTGTAGGAAGCCAAGAATCACTTGGAATTGTTAACCGATGCATCCCAGGTCTGATAGCAGCCAACTAGTTGGGCGTACAAGTCTGCAGCTCATGGAGAGGTGGGATCCGGGCTCCCTCCTTCCTCCCCTCCCAACTCTCCCTCCCTACTCTCCCGCCCTGGGTGCAGATGCCCCTGCAGGCAGTTTCAACTAAACAAACTCCTCGTTTCCCTCAGCCAGGCCTGGCCTGTTTGGGGACCAGGGGATGAGGGGGCTGTGTGTGTGTGTGTGTGTGTGTGTGTGTGTGTGGCTTCTTTCCTTCATCATTGTCACGTCTCCCAAGTCTCACTCTCACTTATCTAGAGAACATAGTTTGTACAGAGGGTGCAAGTATACTGACCCTGCCTGCCCTTTGTCTCCCACTCGCCCCAGCATGGAATGACGGTAAAATCCGGGCCTTCGCCCCCGAGACAGGCCGACTGATATACGCCATTAACAGTGCTCACAGGATTGGAGTGACTGCCATCGCCACCACCAGTGACTGCAAAAGGGTCATCAGCGGTGGTGGGGAAGGGGAGGTAATGTTCTTGAAAACAGAATTTTAAAAAATCAAAAACTTTGAGAGCCGTTAACCCATAGACCATCTGTTTGATATTTTTTTTTTTTTCAGTATGTACCTGTACTAGGGTTCAGGCAGAGCCAAATTAAGATTTTGATGAAACCCTAAAATGCATCATAAATTAAGGTTCTAATCGTATAAATAGACACATACATACACTTGTTCACAGAAAAGACGTTTAAGATACAGATGTAAGAGTGCGCGATGTGAGTTCAGCTATGAACCCAAGTTGGTGTTTTGCCAGAGCTTTGACATACTTGTTCTTTTCCTCCAAGAACTGTGGTTGCCTAAATTGTCTTTATCTTTTAGAGTGGGCAGTATTTTTAGAATCAACTGCCTGTATTTAATATACCAGATGTTTTGGGTATTATTTTACAATCACTACATTCAACCTTTCTGTCATTTCAAGGAACCTAAAATACCTTTCACTCACAGGCTTATAGCAGACTCTCCCTCCCTCTGTGCCCCAGCTTTTTTTTTTATCCTAAATCTTTTCCTTTGTCTACACAGGACATTATCTTTTCCTTTCTTATCTCAGCTCTTATAGGAAGATCTGTCAGGCAGAAGAGAGATGCAACATCTGGAGGGAGACTTTAGCAAAATTTAAGCAAAGAAGATGATGGCCTGGGCTCAAATTTCCCATCTGCCACCTCTACTTACAAGACCTGGGCATGTGCTTTAGCTTCTCTGTGGTTTGGTTTCCTCAGGTCTACACTGAAAAACTACTTGTATTAATGAAATATCTTATGGTCTTTATTTTCTACTAAGTCTTCAAAGTCTGGTCTGTGTGATTGACTGTCAGGGTCTCTCCACATCTGACCAGATCTATCTCCATAACCACCCACCCTGCCCAAGACTTCCTCCCAATCACCACCCTCTTGGCTTTCCTGCAGCCCCTCTCACCTCAGCCACACCCAAGCTGCCATCCTGGCATCCTTCCTTGCTCCCTCATACTTCGGAGGAACTATATGCAAGCTAGTCACCTAAGCTCAAGCAGGTGAGAACCACCTGAGGAAATTACACTTTACAAATGCATTGCTCAGCTGGGTGTGTTCCAGACTTGTATTCCAGCTACTGGGGAAGCTGAAGCAGAAGAATTCCAAGTTCAAAGCCACCCTGGGCAAGTTAATGAGACTCTATCTTAAAATAAAAAGTGCAGGGGATGTAGCTCCGTGGTAGAGCTTTGCCCATGCACGGGGTCCTGGGGTCAATCTCCAGCACTCCTGCAAACAAACAAAACCTGCAGAGGTGCCCTCTTGGCCTGCTCAGCCCTCTTTTCACAGTCTCGCATCAACTCCTCCTCCTTTTTCGCTCTGCTCAGCTATTGCCAGTCTTTCCTTTCTAAAGACGCAGTTTCAAGGCCTTCAGAAGTATACTACAGACCAGCAGGTATGCACGAGAAGGAATGCAGCAGGTGCTAAAATGCGCGGGCACTTCCATTTCCTATGGTAAATGGTCATTGCCCCAGTGCCCATCTGCCAATACTTCAGTGCCACCACGCTGCCCTCTCCCGCCAAGTGTACCCTGAATTCCCTACAATTCTGCTACTAAAGGGTTAATGCTTGGCATATCCAAAGGGCTTCTAAGACTGTTTGTAATCCTGGGCTGTCTGGTGGATACCCACACCTTACTTGCTACATCCTTTCAGTATCACCCTTGCTAAAGATTGAAGCTTTGATGGGTAGTGGGGATCTCAAGATACATTTGGCCAGGGGTGTGCCTCAGTGCTAGAGCACACACTCAGCAGGCACAAGGCTCTGCATTTGATCCTTAGCACCAAAAAAAAAAAAAAAAAAAAGAAGGAAATTTGTTTTCCTTGATGCTGGTCATGCCATAAGAATTTGGATACCATAGGAATGAACATGGCCCTGCTCATTTGGGATAACTTCACACTTTGTCATTTTCTTTGACAATGTACAAAGTTTGTTTTTTCAAAGTTTTTTTAGGATGCTTTCCTTATTTCATTTAAAGTTATTTTTATCTTATCAAGCGAAGTAAGTCCATCCTGTCTGTTATTATTGATCCAAAATTTAATCCAGTGTTTGCTTGGACCACTGCTCCTCCCCTGTCCTGGACAACTTGCACAGAATAGTTTCTGCCTCCTGAGTGCGAGGATTACAGGCATGCGCCACCACACCTGGCTCCTCCTATTTTTTGAAATCTAACATTCATTCTAAGACAGTGTAAGCATCTGACGACATTACTGTGTTTCCTGGTGTGCCTGTAACAGAGCCTTTATCTATTAAAGGACATACTATACTAACTAAATGACTTTCCTTTTATTTATTATTAAAATTAGGCCCACATACTGACTGTTCTAAATGTTGTGTAAAGGTATTCTATTACCGATGAGCTTCATTTCAGGAGAATAAACAGGTATTAGAAAATATTTGCAATAGAAAATGGGTATTGAGTTCCACAGGGTTGAGAACCATTAGTTTTAAGTGATTAAAACTGAATGGCTGATGCAAAAGTTTAAATATGGTTCTGGGTATCTAAGAAATTCCCTGATGGCACCAGGGAAATTTGAGAGCAATGCTCAGCAGAAATGCGTAGACATATTATTGCATTTGGGCTAGTGGAGGCCATCGTAGTACCGATTTTCCTAGCAGATGTCTGACAAATTTCTCAGCCTGAAAGTAGAAGAAGATGTAGGAACACTGGAACTATTTCTCAAGTTCCATGGAAGATGACTGCCTCTTGTCCATGAATATTCTTGCCCTTCAACATAGCATTCCCACCTCACCCAACTGAGATGAGGACAGGGAATTGAAAAAACAGGCTGAGTACCGTGGCACACACCTGTAATCCCAACGTTCCAGGAGGCTGAGGGAGGATGTTTGCAAGTTTGTGCCCAACCTGGGCAACTCCACCACCTAGTGAGACCTTGTCTCAAAGGAGGGGGCTAGGGAGATAGCTTAGTGAGAAGGCCCTGGGTTTACTCCCTAGTACAAGAAAAAAGTAGTCACAGATGCTGCAGGGATGGACAGGTTTTCGGGGTCTTTTTTGATCCTATCCCTTTCAAGGTCCCAAGTTTGTACTCAGAGAGAACCTGTGCTTTGGGGCCCTCAGGTGAGGGTATGGCAGATAGGCTGCCAGACCCAGAAGCTGGAGGAAGCCCTGAAGGAGCACAAATCTTCTGTGTCCTGCATTCGGGTGAAGAAGAACAACGAGGAGTGCGTGACAGCCAGCACGGATGGCACTTGTATCATTTGGGACCTTGTGTAGGTACCTGGGAGGGGAGGATACATGACACTCACCAAACCTGACTGTACCAGCACTGTAGGAACATGGGTAGAGATTCTAAAGGTAGGTGAAAATCTAATCAAGTTTAAAGCAACAGTAAATGGATATTCATTCTACAGCAGCCCTCGGTCTCCATGCATGGCCAGGGTTTACAGATGCCAGCGGGAAGGGAATAGTCTGTAGGAAGAACTGAGTGAAATTTCTGGGCAGATAGGGAAGTAGCTTTTGGAATACACACAGGAAAGCATGATTTAACATGCACCGATTCAGTTCTAGAAAGGGAACAAGAGAAATAAGGGATGCAAGCAGTTTCCCTGATCACACATGAAGCCCAGAATGCACTTGCCCCAGGAGGGAGGGACAAGAGAGCCAGAGGTTTGCCTTTGCCCTCGGCTGGCCACATTCCCAGGAACTCTCACACTGTGACATACCACACCCCGGCGAATGCGTTCTCTGCGCAGCGAACTAGACCAGAGCATGTGAACCTCGTCATGGGAGTAGCGCAAAGAATTTTCAAAGGTGAATTTTGAATTTTTGACATAAGCACTTTTGCCATGTGTTTTTATTTTGGAATCAAACCCCTCCTCCTAGTCCTCCACCACCCATCTACCCCTCCTGGGATGCGGTGCCTCTGGGTAACTGCATAAAAGACTAGAATAAGTACATAGATGGAGGGAGACAGATTTGGCAAAAGAATATAAAATATTCTTGATGAGGGAAAAGAGAATGAGAACTGAAAGCAAAAACAAAGCATTTTTCATCTACATTAAAAAGCAAAAAGCAGCCAGGTGTGGTGGTGTGCACCTGTAATCCCAGTGGCTTGGGAGACTGAAGCAGAGTTGCAGGTTCAAGGCCAGTCTGAGCAACTTAGTGATACCTGGTCTCACAATAAAAAATAAAAAGAGCTGAGGATGTAGCTCAGTATCCCCTGGGTTCCATCTCTAGTACTGGGGTGAGAGGAGGCAAAAGCAAAGCAAGCCTGTGTCTTCTAGACCTGTGTGTCTCCAACTTTGATCCTCAGTCACCGAGAGATCATGTCAAAATGTAGAGTTTGGGCCAAAACCGTACTTGTAGAAGGGATAAGTCTACACTTAACCTTGCCTTTGGGAAAATGTGTAAGAAGAAGAGAAAGCTCAAGCTTATTTCCATGGATGGTCTGTGACTGTTTCATATCCTTACAGCCTTCCTGTGGCATAGCAGGACTGTTAGGTTAATCTGTACCAAATCTTTAAACATGGTCAGCTCAGCTATCACGTTTGGAAACTTCCTAGTGAGAAGAAACTGCCAGAGGAGATGGTTTTTTGCTTGCTTGTTTGTTTTGCCAGGAGAACTGGGCCTCTGAGATGGTTACCCCCAGCACATCTATCATGGAAGGAGAAATGATACTTACATATTTCTTGGTACTGACCAGAAAATCTGAAATGCAAAATTCTCCAAAATGGAATGCTCAACTGGCAAAGTTTATGCAGTATTCCCCAAACCCCTAGAACTCCCAAATCCAAAGTACTTTTGGTCCTAAGCATTTTGGTTAAGGAACATACAACTTGTCTAGCAGCTAAGGCAGGAGTTCTCAAACTCTAGTGCATGTAATAGTCAGTTGGGATGCTGTGTTCAAATGCAGATCTTTGGGTCTCCTCTGATCTACCCAGTCCAAATTCCTAGAGGTGGGGCCCAATAGCATCTATTAAAAAATCTATCCCCACTCTTTGCCCCTTAGCTCCACTTGGCTCCAAATAGTGGCCTTGAGAGTGAATATAATTATGTAGGAGGTAGAAGACTGGCTGCGAATTCAGCCCCTTTGACTTCCTTCTATTTGGCATTTAAGGTTCCTCGTTGAATTCTGTGCTCAGTCTTTAGACTAACTGCTATCTGACTGCTACTGAAAGATACCATAGGAGGATGTAGAAGTAGAGAGAGCAGAGTAACCATAAGTCATTTTTTCCCCAATGCTGGGGATTGAACCTGGGGCTTCACACACATAGGCAAACAGGTGCTCAACTGTTGAGCCACATCTCCACCCCAGAAGTCTACTGAAGACTACAGTGCTATTGTTCTGAGCCACATGAAAAGTCTGAGAAAGATAAACCAACCCAAACCCAGGTTTGTACCAAGTGCAATTTCAATAGTAAATACCATTTCAAGGGCAGAGAAAGTTAACTTTCACAACTTTTGAATCTACTATTCAGGCGTCTTAAGAGGAATCAGATGATCCTGGCCAACACCTTATTCCAGTGTGTTTGTTATCACCCTGAAGAGTTCCAGATCATCACCAGTGGGACAGACAGAAAGGTAAGCACAGCTGACTTTCCATATCTGAGGGTGCCACAGTCACACATTAAAATCAGCTCTGAAGGACAAAAGTATTTTGGGAAAAGTTTTGCACCTCTATACCATTATTCTTCAAACAACATATTATAACAGTGTATTTACATTGTATTGTGTTATATGTAATCTAGAGCTTATTTCAAGTATACAGGATCCCAGGCATGGTGGTACACACATGTAATCCCAGCACTTGGAAGGTACCTAGCAAGACCACGTTTCAAAAAAAAAAAAGGCAAAAATGTAGGGTGTGCATAGGTTCTATGCAAATACTATACCATATCATATAAGGGGCTTGAGTATTCACTGGTTTTCACAGACTTGGAGGGCCCTGAAATATAGCCTCTGGCTGATACCCATGCATAACTATGACTCTAAATTCAGAGAAAAGTGTCCCCCACACACCCACCTGCCTCTCCCTCCTACCTAATTCCCATTCCCCGGAGGGACTAAGGTTATCAGTCTGTCCTTAAACCCCACCCTGTGGAATATTTTATTGCTTTGGGGCTGAAGGGGAAGTTGGGAATAAGGGTGGTTCCAAGAAGAGGGAGAGTCCAGCTGGAGTGGGGTGGGTGGCTGTGTAAGGTGACAGAACTCTCAGCTGTGATCTTTCCCAACCCCTCAACCCACACCGGAAAGAAGGAACTTTTTCTCCCACAAGGCTTGCAGCTTTGCTATCCTCCTCTGAGAGCAGAAGCAGAAGCAGAAGCAGGGGCTGGTCTCTTGTTTATTTTACATCTTGCTATAGACTCAATCTGCTTAGTCTTATCAAAAGCTCTTTCTGTCCCAATCCAGGTTTATCAGCATATCAACATCTCTTTAAATAGTATGCAAATTTAAAGACCAATACTAAAAATATTAGAATGGGTTCTCCACCCCCTGCTGTAGCCTATTTATAATTTCAGCCAATACCATCCCATGATGTATTTTTGCTACCTTCTATATAAAGTGAAGCCATCTTTTGTTAGCATGTGCAGGGAGAATTCCTCGGAGCTGACTCCTGCCTAATGCTTCCTTCCCGAATTCCAGATCGCTTACTGGGAAGTATTTGATGGGACGGTTATCCGAGAGTTGGAAGGCGCCTTGTCTGGGTCAATAAACGGTATGGATATCACACAGGAAGGAGCACACTTTGTCACAGGTTCGTCCTGGGATATGAAAAGAAAACTGTGGCTTATTTAGAGGGAGGCTGTTGGAAGAGCTAGCAAAAGGTGTTCAGGGGGATTCAAATCTCAGCAGGACAGCCAGTGTGGCTGGAAGAGAAAAATCCCAAAGTCACATTTCAAAGACAGGAAATGTCTGCATAAGTCACAAATAGAAGGTAGGCCTTACGCTGCTTTTTGCTGTGGGCACTGATGATGGAAATAGGCCTTTCTATGTCGTAGGCCAGTGATGGCGAACCTTTTAGAACTTTCAGTGATACAAACAGCCCACTATGCCATGCATGCCATAGGTTCACCACCACTGTCCTAGGCCGTCCAATTACCTTTCTAAACTGTTTTCTACTGAAGTCCTATACACTATTATTATTTTTTTTGTCAGTACTAGGGATCAAACCCAGGTCCTTCTCAATGAGCTGCATCTGAAGCCCGTTTTAAATTTTTGTATTTTGACCCAGGTTTTTGTTAAGTCACCAAGTTGCCCAACTGGGCTCAACTTGATACCCTTCTCCCTCTGCTTCCCAGAGTGCTGGGATAACACTTATGTACCACCATGCCCGGCTCAAGCAGTCTCTTTCGTTTCCATTCATTGTTGAGTGATATGGTGCCCTCCGCCAAATAAATGAATTAACCAGCATGCCAGGGAGACATTTGCCACACGACATGCCAACTGGAACAACATCAGTGAACTAAAGTTTCACAGACACATCGACT
This sequence comes from Chinchilla lanigera, assembly GCF_000276665.1. Classification (NCBI taxonomy): domain Eukaryota; kingdom Metazoa; phylum Chordata; class Mammalia; order Rodentia; family Chinchillidae; genus Chinchilla; species Chinchilla lanigera. The sequence goes on along the minus strand of NW_004955467.1, from coordinate 7,462,058 downwards.
GGAAGCAGGAAGAGCTAAACACAGTGCGATTCCAATCACATATCCAGATATATGCGTACACCAGAACACCGCTAGAGAACTGACTGTGAGGAACTTCACCAAAATGCTATTAGCTGGTAGGATGAAGGGTGACGTCACCTCTTTGTATATCCTCACCCCCAAATTTACTGCAACATGTGGATTTTTTATAACCCAGCAAAAGCATTACATGTCTATAGATTTTTCGTTAAGTTGGTAGATGGGGAATGTGTTGAAAATGATCCGGTTGTTTGGAACCAGAGCTGTTTCTATGCCACAGTGCCACATAACTGTGTTTTTCAGGTGGAAATGACCATCTGGTTAAAGTTTGGGATTACAACGAGGGGGAAGTGACTCATGTTGGGATGGGACACAGCGGCAACATCACTCGTGTCCGGATAAGCCCAGGAAATAAGTTCATTGTGAGTGTAAGTGCCGACGGGGCCATTCTGCGCTGGAAGTACCCCTATGCCTCTTAAAGCCGCTGGGACCTCAACCGTCTCTGTGCTGTGTGCGATGCTGAGGACCGAGTTTGGATATTCCAACACTAGGCTTGATTTCTCACCTCTCAGGTTTTGCTCTTTAGTCAAAACATGTTACCTCTAAGTTTCTCCTTTCTAGAATGCATCTTGCATTCTTAAACTGTACCTTAAAAAAAAGATCAAAATTTTTAAAAAAAAATCTGTACCTTAAAATTGAAATGTACTCAAGAATAATTTGTCCAGACTGTAATTTAAAGTTTTTATTATGAATAAATTCCCTGTTGTTGGCTTCCTGTCATAATCTCTTTTCTGAGACTCTGTGAAACCCACAGACTTTCTACATGATATGTCCACAGGTATAGCATTGTCATTCTCCAAAAGTGAAGCAAAGTGAAATTCCCCTCTGAATCATCTTTTCCCAGGGCAGGCTCTCTGGAGCAAGAGAGGTTTGAACCCAGATCTCTCGGGCAAGCTTCTAAAAAACTCTCAGACCTAGTTTTCTCTTTTGTCAAGTGAGAATAACTTCCTCTCAGGATTGCTGTGAATTCAAGGCCAGCCTGGGCTACACAGTGAGACTCTGTCTAAAAAAACAAAACAAAACAAAACAAATACACCCCCCAGAAAAACTTTCTCAAAAGGTTATTGTGAAAATTAAATAAAATAATGTGTTAAAAAATGAGAATTCCTTACACAGTGTGCTTTTGGAAAGAAACTACGGGTTGTGGAATCTTGAGATTCTCAAAGATGAAATTACAGAGCTGATAGATAGAGTGGGTCATAAATTATTTCTCCAGTGCTGACTGCCAGAAGGTGATGAGATGGACCTTGTGTACTAATCATTCAACAGGGTACCTTTTCCCAGGGAATGTAGATGATAGTATTTTCAAAAACTTTCAAGTCTCAAGGTTACAGTATATTCTTATGTTCTAGGCTTTTTTTTTTTTTTTACCGGGAAGAAAACTCCGGACCTTGCATTTGCCAGTCAGGCGCTTGTGCCACTGAGCTATATCCCTGGACTTTTATTTTTTTTGGTCTTTTTGAGACAGGGTCTCGCTATGCAGTTCAGGCTGGCCTTGAGCTCACTTTGTAGCTCAGGCTGGCCTCGAACTCGCAATGATTCTCTTGCCTCAGCCTCCCGAGTGCTGGGATTACAGGCATGCACCACCATGCCTGGCTAGGCATATTCTTTAACTAATGTTACTCTCATGGAGTCTCTCAGAATTGCTGCGATCTGATTTAAAAGATCAAGGAGGATATTTAATAAATGATGATCACTTATTTATTAAACAAGTCACATTTCAGGGTGCTGAGGTAATACTACATCCTGCTGACCTCCTTCTGAGCGAGAAACTGATGAGAAATTCATTTTGCAAGACCTTGCTTGGTTAATTATAAACCTGACAGTTATAGAATAAAGTGAGTAGAGCCCCCCCCCCCCACTTACCCAAGGAATCAAGGGCGGGGCAAGGCTGAACTAGTTCTGATTGGGCAACAATTCAGCGAGGATTTTGCGTCGAGGAGTGAACCGGCCGCTGCTTAGGGGGCGCGCCTGAGAGCTGGAAAACTTCCTGCTGAGCAAGTACTGAGCTTGGAGGAGGCCGGAGCCAGGCAGTGAGCGGAGCCGGTTCGAGTTCCGGTTTCTCTGCGTGCGGGTCCCTGGCCTCTCTCAAGGTGGGAAACTGAGCCCAGTTTTACACTTAAAATGAAGATGATCAAGTCTTGCAAGTTTTTGGAGAATGACTAACCTCGTCGCTAATTACAAACAAACAAACAAACAAACACAGACCCACAGTTCTAGGTGTTCCTCCACACACCAGCGCGCCGCTCTCAGTTCAGCTCGCCGCTCGGCTGCTGCGGGTCCCGCGGCGCCCCCGTCCGCGCCCACCTGAGCCCGGGGAGCAGTCTGCTGGCACAAGCGCTCCCCGCCTTCGCGGCTCCCCGCGCGCCTCCCACACCTGAGCCGCCCTTGGAGACCCTGTCCCCTTCCTGCGTCTCCGCCCGGGCGTCATCACCAGAAACTTGGCAATAGCCAGGATTTTGCAATTTCCTAGGCGCTTTCGAAGGTTCCGTTCCTGCCATTTCCACAGCTTGAAGGATGGGCGGGGAACAGGAACAGAGGTGAGTGCAGGCCCACTGATTTATAGGAAGAGAGGAAGGGCTTCTACCCGGCTCCCGGCCGCGGGGAGGGTCCAGCGCGGCAGGGGCGGCCGGCACTGCCCTCCGTTGGCGCCGCTGCCG